>NW_026542762.1:0-223395 GCF_028750875.1 Macrosteles quadrilineatus | reverse complement strand
AAGCTTGTACACACTTGTACAAGCTTGTACACACTTGTACACCCTTGTACAAACTTGTGCACCCTTGTACACTTTTGTACACCCTTGTACACATTTGTACAACCTTGTACAAACTTGTACACACTTGTACAACCTTGTACACACTTGTACAACCTTGTACACACTTGTACAAGCTTGTACACACTTGTACAACCTTGTACACACTTGTACAACCTTTTACACAATTGTAAAACCTTGTACACACCTGTACATTCTTGTACAAACTTGTACTTACTTGTACAACCTTGTACAAACTTGTACACACTTGTACAAACTTTTACATCCTTGTATACATTTGTACACCCTTGTACACACTTGTACAACCTTGTACAAACCTGTACACCCTTGTACACACTTGTACAAGCTTGTACACGATTGTACACCCTTGTACACACTTGTGCACCCTTGTACACACTTGTACACCCTTGTACACACATGTACAACCTTTTACAAACTTGTACACACTTGTACAAACTTGTACATTCTTGTACATACTTGTACACCCTTGTAAACACTTGTACAAAATTGTACAAACCTGTACACCCTTGTACACACTTGTACAAGCTTGTACACACTTGTACAAGCTTGTACACACTTGTACACCCTTGTACAAACTTGTGCACCCTTGTACACTTTTGTACACCCTTGTATACATTTGTACAAACTTGTACAAACTTGTACACACTTGTACAAACTTGTACACACTTGTACAAACTTGTACACCCTTGTACACACTTGTACAACCTTGTACACACTTGTACAACCTTGTACAAACCTGTACACCCTTGTACACACTTGTACAAGCTTGTACACGATTGTACACTCTTGTACACACTTGTGCAACCTTGTACACACTTGTACAACCTTGTACACACTTGTACAACCTTGTACACACTTGTTCAAGCTTGTACACACTTGTACAACCTTGTACACACTTGTACACCCTTGTACACACTTGTACAACCTTTTACAAACTTGTACACACTTGAACAAAATTGTACATTCTTGTACATACTTGTACACCCTTGTACACACTTGTACAACCTTGTACAAACCTGTACACCCTTGTACACACTTGTACAAGCTTGTACACACTTGTACAAGCTTGTACACACTTGTACAAGCTTGTACACACTTGTACACCCTTGTACAAACTTGTGCACCCTTGTACACTTTTGTACACCCTTGTACACATTTGTACAACCTTGTACAAACTTGTACACATTTGTACAACCTTGTACAAACTTGTACACACTTGTACAAACTTGTACACACTTGTACAAACTTGTGTACACTTGTACAACCTTGTACACACTTGTACAACCTTGTACACACTTGTACAACCTTGTACACACTTGTACAACCTCGTACACACTTGTACAACCTTGTACACACTTGTACAACCTTGTACACACTTGTACAAAATTTTACATTCTTGTACATACTTGTACACACTTGTACAACCTTGTACAAACCTGTACACCCTTGTACACACTTGTACAAGCTTGTACACACTTGTACAAGCATGTACACACTTGTACACCCTTGTACAAACTTGTGCACCCTTGAACACTTTTGTACACCCTTGTACACATTTGTACAACCTTGTACAAACTTAAACACACTTGTACAAACATGTACACACTTGAACAACCTTGTACACACTTGTACAACCTTGTACACACTTGTACAAGCTTGTACACACTTGTACAACCTTGTACACACTTGTACAACCTTGTACACACTTGTACAACCTTGTACACACTTGTACAAGCTTGTACACACTTGTACAACCTTGTACACACTTGTACAACCTTTTACACAATTGTAAAACCTTGTACACACCTGTACATTCTTGTACAAACTTGTACTTACTTGTACAACCTTGTACAAACTTGTACACACTTGTACAAACTTTTACATCCTTGTATACATTTGTACACCCTTGTACACACTTGTACAACCTTGTACAAACCTGTACACCCTTGTACACACTTGTACAAGCTTGTACACGATTGTACACCCTTGTACACACTTGTGCACCCTTGTACACACTTGTACACCCTTGTACACACATGTACAACCTTTTACAAACTTGTACACACTTGTACAAACTTGTACATTCTTGTACATACTTGTACACCCTTGTATACACTTGTACAAAATTGTACAAACCTGTACACCCTTGTACACACTTGTACAAGCTTGTACACACTTGTACAAGCTTGTACACACTTGTACACCCTTGTACAAACTTGTGCACCCTTGTACACTTTTGTACACCCTTGTATATATTTGTACAAACTTGTACAAACTTGTACACACTTGTACAAACTTGTACACACTTGTACAAACTTGTACACCCTTGTACACACTTGTACAACCTTGTACACACTTGTACAACCTTGTACAAACCTGTACACCCTTGTACACACTTGTACAAGCTTGTACACGATTGTACACTCTTGTACACACTTGTGCAACCTTGTACACACTTGTACAACCTTGTACACACTTGTACAACCTTGTACACACTTGTTCAAGCTTGTACACACTTGTACAACCTTGTACACACTTGTACACCCTTGTACACACTTGTACAACCTTTTACAAACTTGTACACACTTGTACAAAATTGTACATTCTTGTACATACTTGTACACCCTTGTACACACTTGTACAACCTTGTACAAACCTGTACACCCTTGTACACACTTGTTCAAGCTTGTACACACTTGTACAAGCTTGTACACACTTGTACAAGCTTGTACACACTTGTACACCCTTGTACAAACTTGTGCACCCTTGTACACTTTTGTACACCCTTGTACACATTTGTACAACCTTGTACAAACTTGTACACACTTGTACAACCTTGTACACACTTGTACAACCTTGTACACACTTGTACAAGCTTGTACACACTTGTACAACCTTGTACACACTTGTACAACCTTTTACACAATTGTAAAACCTTGTACACACCTGTACATTCTTGTACAAACTTGTACTTACTTGTACAACCTTGTACAAACTTGTACACACTTGTACAAACTTTTACATCCTTGTATACATTTGTACACCCTTGTACACACTTGTACAACCTTGTACAAACCTGTACACCCTTGTACACACTTGTACAAGCTTGTACACGATTGTACACCCTTGTACACACTTGTGCCCCCTTGTACACACTTGTACACCCTTGTACACACATGTACAACCTTTTACAAACTTGTACACACTTGTACAAACTTGTACATTCTTGTACATACTTGTACACCCTTGTATACACTTGTACAAAATTGTACAAACCTGTACACCCTTGTACACACTTGTACAAGCTTGTACACACTTGTACAAGCTTGTACACACTTGTACACCCTTGTACAAACTTGTGCACCCTTGTACACTTTTGTACACCCTTGTATACATTTGTACAAACTTGTACAAACTTGTACACACTTGTACAAACTTGTACACACTTGTACAAACTTGTACACCCTTGTACACACTTGTACAACCTTGTACACACTTGTACAACCTTGTACAAACCTGTACACCCTTGTACACACTTGTACAAGCTTGTACACGATTGTACACTCTTGTACACACTTGTGCAACCTTGTACACACTTGTACAACCTTGTACACACTTGTACAACCTTGTACACACTTGTTCAAGCTTGTACACACTTGTACAACCTTGTACACACTTGTACACCCTTGTACACACTTGTACAACCTTTTACAAACTTGTACACACTTGTACAAAATTGTACATTCTTGTACATACTTGTACACCCTTGTACACACTTGTACAACCTTGTACAAACCTGTACACCCTTGTACACACTTGTACAAGCTTGTACACACTTGTACAAGCTTGTACACACTTGTACAAGCTTGTACACACTTGTACACCCTTGTACAAACTTGTGCACCCTTGTACACTTTTGTACACCCTTGTACACATTTGTACAACCTTGTACAAACTTGTACACACTTGTACAAACTTGTACACACTTGTACAAACTTGTGTACACTTGTACAACCTTGTACACACTTGTACAACCTTGTACACACTTGTTCAAGCTTGTACACACTTGTACAACCTTGTACACACTTGTACACCCTTGTACACACTTGTACAACCTTTTACAAACTTGTACACACTTGTACAAAATTGTACATTCTTGTACATACTTGTACACCCTTGTACACACTTGTACAACCTTGTACAAACCTGTACACCCTTGTACACACTTGTACAAGCTTGTACACACTTGTACAAGCTTGTACACACTTGTACAAGCTTGTACACACTTGTACACCCTTGTACAAACTTGTGCACCCTTGTACACTTTTGTACACCCTTGTACACATTTGTACAACCTTGTACAAACTTGTACACACTTGTACAAACTTGTACACACTTGTACAAACTTGTGTACACTTGTACAACCTTGTACACACTTGTACAACCTTGTACACACTTGTACAACCTTTTACACAATTGTAAAACCTTGTACACACCTGTACATTCTTGTACAAACTTGTACTTACTTGTACAACCTTGTACAAACTTGTACACACTTGTACAAACTTTTACATCCTTGTATACATTTGTACACCCTTGTACACACTTGTACAACCTTGTACAAACCTGTACACCCTTGTACACACTTGTACAAGCTTGTACACGATTGTACACCCTTGTACACACTTGTGCACCCTTGTACACACTTGTACACCCTTGTACACACATGTACAACCTTTTACAAACTTGTACACACTTGTACAAACTTGTACATTCTTGTACATACTTGTACACCCTTGTAAACACTTGTACAAAATTGTACAAACCTGTACACCCTTGTACACACTTGTACAAGCTTGTACACACTTGTACAAGCTTGTACACACTTGTACACCCTTGTACAAACTTGTGCACCCTTGTACACTTTTGTACACCCTTGTATACATTTGTACAAACTTGTACAAACTTGTACACACTTGTACAAACTTGTACACACTTGTACAAACTTGTACACCCTTGTACACACTTGTACAACCTTGTACACACTTGTACAACCTTGTACAAACCTGTACACCCTTGTACACACTTGTACAAGCTTGTACACGATTGTACACTCTTGTACACACTTGTGCAACCTTGTACACACTTGTACAACCTTGTACACACTTGTACAACCTTGTACACACTTGTTCAAGCTTGTACACACTTGTACAACCTTGTACACACTTGTACACCCTTGTACACACTTGTACAACCTTTTACAAACTTGTACACACTTGTACAAAATTGTACATTCTTGTACATACTTGTACACCCTTGTACACACTTGTACAACCTTGTACAAACCTGTACACCCTTGTACACACTTGTACAAGCTTGTACACACTTGTACAAGCTTGTACACACTTGTACAAGCTTGTACACACTTGTACACCCTTGTACAAACTTGTGCACCCTTGTACACTTTTGTACACCCTTGTACACATTTGTACAACCTTGTACAAACTTGTACACATTTGTACAACCTTGTACAAACTTGTACACACTTGTACAAACTTGTACACACTTGTACAAACTTGTGTACACTTGTACAACCTTGTACACACTTGTACAACCTTGTACACACTTGTACAACCTTGTACACACTTGTACAACCTCGTACACACTTGTACAACCTTGTACACACTTGTACAACCTTGTACACACTTGTACAAAATTTTACATTCTTGTACATACTTGTACACCCTTGTACACACTTGTACAACCTTGTACAAACCTGTACACCCTTGTACACACTTGTACAAGCTTGTACACACTTGTACAAGCATGTACACACTTGTACACCCTTGTACAAACTTGTGAACCCTTGAACACTTTTGTACACCCTTGTACACATTTGTACAACCTTGTACAAACTTAAACACACTTGTACAAACATGTACACACTTGATCAACCTTGTACACACTTGTACAACCTTGTACACACTTGTACAAGCTTGTACACACTTGTACAACCTTGTACACACTTGTACAACCTTGTACACACTTGTACAACCTTGTACACACTTGTACAACCTTGTACACACTTGTACAAGCTTGTACACACTTGTACAACCTTGTACACACTTGTACAACCTTTTACACAATTGTAAAACCTTGTACACACCTGTACATTCTTGTACAAACTTGTACTTACTTGTACAACCTTGTACAAACTTGTACACACTTGTACAAACTTTTACATCCTTGTATACATTTGTACACCCTTGTACACACTTGTACAACCTTGTACAAACCTGTACACCCTTGTACACACTTGTACAAGCTTGTACACGATTGTACACCCTTGTACACACTTGTGCACCCTTGTACACACTTGTACACCCTTGTACACACATGTACAACCTTTTACAAACTTGTACACACTTGTACAAACTTGTACATTCTTGTACATACTTGTACACCCTTGTATACACTTGTACAAAATTGTACAAACCTGTACACCCTTGTACACACTTGTACAAGCTTGTACACACTTGTACAAGCTTGTACACACTTGTACACCCTTGTACAAACTTGTGCACCCTTGTACACTTTTGTACACCCTTGTATACATTTGTACAAACTTGTACAAACTTGTACACACTTGTACAAACTTGTACACACTTGTACAAACTTGTACACCCTTGTACACACTTGTACAACCTTGTACACACTTGTACAACCTTGTACAAACCTGTACACCCTTGTACACACTTGTACAAGCTTGTACACGATTGTACACTCTTGTACACACTTGTGCAACCTTGTACACACTTGTACAACCTTGTACACACTTGTACAACCTTGTACACACTTGTTCAAGCTTGTACACACTTGTACAACCTTGTACACACTTGTACACCCTTGTACACACTTGTACAACCTTTTACAAACTTGTACACACTTGTACAAAATTGTACATTCTTGTACATACTTGTACACCCTTGTACACACTTGTACAACCTTGTACACACTTGTACAACCTTGTACAAACCTGTACACCCTTGTACACACTTGTACAAGCTTGTACACGATTGTACACTCTTGTACACACTTGTGCAACCTTGTACACACTTGTACAACCTTGTACACACTTGTACAACCTTGTACACACTTGTTCAAGCTTGTACACACTTGTACAACCTTGTACACACTTGTACAACCTTGTACACACTTGTACACCCTTGTACACACTTGTACAACCTTTTACAAACTTGTACACACTTGTACAAAATTGTACATTCTTGTACATACTTGTACACCCTTGTACACACTTGTACAACCTTGTACAAACCTGTACACCCTTGTACACACTTGTACAAGCTTGTACACACTTGTACAAGCTTGTACACACTTGTACAAGCTTGTACACACTTGTACACCCTTGTACAAACTTGTGCACCCTTGTACACTTTTGTACACCCTTGTACACATTTGTACAACCTTGTACAAACTTGTACACATTTGTACAACCTTGTACAAACTTGTACACACTTGTACAAACTTGTACACACTTGTACAAACTTGTGTACACTTGTACAACCTTGTACACACTTGTACAACCTTGTACACACTTGTACAACCTTGTACACACTTGTACAACCTCGTACACACTTGTACAACCTTGTACACACTTGTACAACCTTGTACACACTTGTACAAAATTTTACATTCTTGTACATACTTGTACACCCTTGTACACACTTGTACAACCTTGTACAAACCTGTACACCCTTGTACACACTTGTACAAGCTTGTACACACTTGTACAAGCATGTACACACTTGTACACCCTTGTACAAACTTGTGAACCCTTGAACACTTTTGTACACCCTTGTACACATTTGTACAACCTTGTACAAACTTAAACACACTTGTACAAACATGTACACACTTGAACAACCTTGTACACACTTGTACAACCTTGTACACACTTGTACAAGCTTGTACACACTTGTACAACCTTGTACACACTTGTACAACCTTGTACACACTTGTACAACCTTGTACACACTTGTACAAGCTTGTACACACTTGTACAACCTTGTACACACTTGTACAACCTTTTACACAATTGTAAAACCTTGTACACACCTGTACATTCTTGTACAAACTTGTACTTACTTGTACAACCTTGTACAAACTTGTACACACTTGTACAAACTTTTACATCCTTGTATACATTTGTACACCCTTGTACACACTTGTACAACCTTGTACAAACCTGTACACCCTTGTACACACTTGTACAAGCTTGTACACGATTGTACACCCTTGTACACACTTGTGCACCCTTGTACACACTTGTACACCCTTGTACACACATGTACAACCTTTTACAAACTTGTACACACTTGTACAAACTTGTACATTCTTGTACATACTTGTACACCCTTGTATACACTTGTACAAAATTGTACAAACCTGTACACCCTTGTACACACTTGTACAAGCTTGTACACACTTGTACAAGCTTGTACACACTTGTACACCCTTGTACAAACTTGTGCACCCTTGTACACTTTTGTACACCCTTGTATACATTTGTACAAACTTGTACAAACTTGTACACACTTGTACAAACTTGTACACACTTGTACAAACTTGTACACCCTTGTACACACTTGTACAACCTTGTACACACTTGTACAACCTTGTACAAACCTGTACACCCTTGTACACACTTGTACAAGCTTGTACACGATTGTACACTCTTGTACACACTTGTGCAACCTTGTACACACTTGTACAACCTTGTACACACTTGTACAACCTTGTACACACTTGTTCAAGCTTGTACACACTTGTACAACCTTGTACACACTTGTACACCCTTGTACACACTTGTACAACCTTTTACAAACTTGTACACACTTGTACAAAATTGTACATTCTTGTACATACTTGTACACCCTTGTACACACTTGTACAACCTTGTACAAACCTGTACACCCTTGTACACACTTGTACAAGCTTGTACACACTTGTACAAGCTTGTACACACTTGTACAAGCTTGTACACACTTGTACACCCTTGTACAAACTTGTGCACCCTTGTACACTTTTGTACACCCTTGTACACATTTGTACAACCTTGTACAAACTTGTACACACTTGTACAACCTTGTACACACTTGTACAACCTTGTACACACTTGTACAAGCTTGTACACACTTGTACAACCTTGTACACACTTGTACAACCTTTTACACAATTGTAAAACCTTGTACACACCTGTACATTCTTGTACAAACTTGTACTTACTTGTACAACCTTGTACAAACTTGTACACACTTGTACAAACTTTTACATCCTTGTATACATTTGTACACCCTTGTACACACTTGTACAACCTTGTACAAACCTGTACACCCTTGTACACACTTGTACAAGCTTTTACACGATTGTACACCCTTGTACACACTTGTGCACCCTTGTACACACTTGTACACCCTTGTACACACATGTACAACCTTTTACAAACTTGGACACACTTGTACAAACTTGTACATTCTTGTACATACTTGTACACCCTTGTATACACTTGTACAAAATTGTACAAACCTGTACACCCTTGTACACACTTGTACAAGCTTGTACACACTTGTACAAGCTTGTACACACTTGTACACCCTTGTACAAACTTGTGCACCCTTGTACACTTTTGAACACCCTTGTATACATTTGTACAAACTTGTACAAACTTGTACACACTTGTACAAACTTGTACACACTTGTACATACTTGTACACCCTTGTACACACTTGTACAACCTTGTACACACTTGTACAACCTTGTACAAACCTGTACACCCTTGTACACACTTGTACAAGCTTGTACACGATTGTACACTCTTGTACACACTTGTGCAACCTTGTACACACTTGTACAACCTTGTACACACTTGTACAACCTTGTACACACTTGTTCAAGCTTGTACACACTTGTACAACCTTGTACACACTTGTACACCCTTGTACACACTTGTACAACCTTTTACAAACTTGTACACACTTGTACAAAATTGTACATTCTTGTACATACTTGTACACCCTTGTACACACTTGTACAACCTTGTACAAACCTGTACACCCTTGTACACACTTGTACAAGCTTGTACACACTTGTACAAGCTTGTACACACTTGTACAAGCTTGTACACACTTGTACACCCTTGTACAAACTTGTGCACCCTTGTACACTTTTGTACACCCTTGTACACATTTGTACAACCTTGTACAAACTTGTACACACTTGTACAAACTTGTACACACTTGTACAAACTTGTGTACACTTGTACAACCTTGTACACACTTGTACAACCTTGTACACACTTGAACAACCTTGTACACACTTGTACAACCTCGTACACACTTGTACAACCTTGTACACACTTGTACAACCTCGTACATGCTTGTACAACCTTGTACACACTTGTCAAACCTTGTACACAATTGTAAAACCTTGTACACACTTGTACAACCTTGTACACACTTGTACAACCTCGTACATGCTTGTACAACCTTGTACACACTTGTACAACCTTGTACACAATTGTAAAACCTTGTACACACTTGTACAACCTTGTACACACTTGTACACCCTTGTACACACTTGTACAAAATTTTACATTCTTGTACATACTTGTACACCCTTGTACACACTTGTACAAGCTTGTACACACTTGTACAACCTTTTACACAATTGTAAAACCTTGTACACACTTGTACATTCTTGTACAAACTTGTACTTACTTGTACAACCTTGTCAAACTTGTACACACTTGTACAAACTTTTACATCCTTGTATACATTTGTACACCCTTGTACACACTTGTACAACCTTGTACAAACCTGTACACCCTTGTACACACTTGTACAAGCTTGTACACGATTGTACACCCTTGTACACACTTGTGCACCCTTGTACACACTTGTACACCCTTGTACACACATGTACAACCTTTTACAAACTTGTACACACTTGTACAAACTTGTACATTCTTGTACATACTTGTACACCCTTGTAAACACTTGTACAAAATTGTACAAACCTGTACACCCTTGTACACACTTGTACAAGCTTGTACACACTTGTACAAGCTTGTACACACTTGTACACCCTTGTACAAACTTGTGCACCCTTGTACACTTTTGTACACCCTTGTATACATTTGTACAAACTTGTACAAACTTGTACACACTTGTACAAACTTGTACACACTTGTACAAACTTGTACACCCTTGTACACACTTGTACAACCTTGTACACACTTGTACAACCTTGTACAAACCTGTACACCCTTGTACACACTTGTACAAGCTTGTACACGATTGTACACTCTTGTACACACTTGTGCAACCTTGTACACACTTGTACAACCTTGTACACACTTGTACAACCTTGTACACACTTGTTCAAGCTTGTACACACTTGTACAACCTTGTACACACTTGTACACCCTTGTACACACTTGTACAACCTTTTACAAACTTGTACACACTTGTACAAAATTGTACATTCTTGTACATACTTGTACACCCTTGTACACACTTGTACAACCTTGTACAAACCTGTACACCCTTGTACACACTTGTACAAGCTTGTACACACTTGTACAAGCTTGTACACACTTGTACACCCTTGTACAAACTTGTGCACTCTTGTACACTTTTGTACACCCTTGTACACATTTGTACAACCTTGTACAAACTTGTACACACTTGTACAAACTTGTACACACTTGTACAAACTTGTGTACACTTGTACAACCTTGTACACACTTGTACAACCTTGTACACACTTGTACAACCTTGTACACACTTGTACAACCTCGTACACACTTGTACAACCTTGTACACACTTGTACAACCTTGTACACAATTGTAAAACCTTGTACACACTTTTACAACCTTGTACACACTTGTACACCCTTGAACACACTTGTACAAAATTTTACATTCTTGTACATACTTGTACACCCTTGTACACACTTGTACAACCTTGTACAAACCTGTACACCCTTGTACACACTTGTACAGGCTTGTACACACTTGTACAAGCTTGTACACACTTGTACAAGCTTGTACAAACTTGTACACCCTTGTACAAACTTGTGCACCCTTGAACACTTTTGTACACCCTTGTACACATTTGTACAACCTTGTACAAACTTAAACACACTTGTACAAACATGTACACACTTGAACAACCTTGTACACACTTGTACAAACCTTGTACACACTTGTACAAGCTTGTACACACTTGTACAAGCTTGTACACACTTGTACAACCTTGTACACACTTGTACAACCTTGTACACACTTGTACAACCTTGTACACACTTGTACAACCTTGTACAAACCTGTACACCCTTGTACACACTTGTACAAGCTTGTACACGATTGTACACCCTTGTACACACTTGTGCACCCTTGTACACACTTGTACACCCTTGTACACACTTGTACAACCTTTTACAAACTTGTACACACTTGTACAAACTTGTACATTCTTGTACATACTTGTACACCCTTGTAAACACTTGTACAACCTTGTACAAACCTGTACACCCTTGTACACACTTGTACAAGCTTGTACACACTTGTACAAGCTTGTACACACTTGTACACCCTTGTACAAACTTGTGCACCCTTGTACACTTTTGTACACCCTTGTATACATTTGTACAAACTTGTACAAACTTGTACACACTTGTACAAACTTGTACACACTTGTACAAACTTGTACACCCTTGTACACACTTGTACAACCTTGTACACACTTGTACAACCTTGTACACACTTGTACAACCTTGTACAAACCTGTACACCCTTGTACACACTTGTACAAGCTTGTACACGATTGTACACTCTTGTACACACTTGTGCAACCTTGTACACACTTGTACAACCTTGTACACACTTGTACAACCTTGTACACACTTGTTCAAGCTTGTACACACTTGTACAACCTTGTACACACTTGTACACCCTTGTACACACTTGTACAACCTTTTACAAACTTGTACACACTTGTACAAAATTGTACATTCTTGTACATACTTGTACACCCTTGTACACACTTGTACACCCTTGTACAAACTTGTGCACCCTTGTACACTTTTGTACACCCTTGTACACATTTGTACAAACTTGTACAAACTTGTACACACTTGTACAAACTTGTACACACTTGTACAAACTTGTGTACACTTGTACAACCTTGTACACACTTGTACAACCTTGTACACACTTGTACAACCTTGTACACACTTGTACAACCTTGTACACACTTGTACAACCTTGTACACAATTGTAAAACCTTGTACACACGTGTACAACCTTGTACAAACTTGTACACACTTGTACAACCTTGTACACACTTGTACAACCTTGTACACACTTGTACAACCTCGTACACACTTGTACAACCTTGTACACTTTTGTACAACCTTGTACACAATTGTAAAACCTTGTACACACTTGTACAACCTTGTACACACTTGTACACCCTTGTACACACTTGTACAAAATTTTACATTCTTGTACATACTTGTACACCCTTGTACACACTTGTACAACCTTGTACAAACCTGTACACCCTTGTACACACTTGTACAAGCTTGTACACACTTGTACAAGCTTGTACACACTTGTACGAGCTTGTACACACTTGTACACCCTTGTACAAACTTGTGCACCCTTGAACACTTTTGTACACCCTTGTACACATTTGTACAACCTTGTACAAACTTAAACACACTTGTACAAACATGTACACACTTGAACAACCTTGTACACACTTGTACAACCTTGTACACACTTGTACAAGCTTGTATACACTTGTACAACCTTGTACACACTTGTACAACCTTGTACACGCTTGTACAAGCTTGTACACACTTGTACAAGCTTGTACACACTTGTACAACCTTGTACACACTTGTACAACCTTTTACACAATTGTAAAACCTTGTACACACTTGTACATTCTTGTACAAACTTGTACTTACTTGTACAACCTTGTACAAACTTGTACACACTTGTACAAACTTTTACATCCTTGTATACATTTGTACACCCTTGTACACACTTGTACAACCTTGTACAAACCTGTACACCCTTGTACACACTTGTACAAGCTTGTACACGATTGTACACCCTTGTACACACTTATGCACCCTTGTACACACTTGTACACCCTTGTACACACATGTACAACCTTTTACAAACTTGTACACACTTGTACAAACTTGTACATTCTTGTACATACTTGTACACCCTTGTAAACACTTGTACAAAATTGTACAAACCTGTACACCCTTGTACACACTTGTACAAGCTTGTACACACTTGTACACCCTTGTACAAACTTGTGCACCCTTGTACAATTTTGTACACCCTTGTATACATTTGTACAAACTTGTACAAACTTGTACACACTTGTACAAACTTGTACACACTTGTACACCCTTGTACACACTTGTACAACCTTTTACAAACTTGTACACACTTGTACAAAATTGTACATTCTTGTACATACTTGTACACCCTTGTACACACTTGTACAACCTTGTACAAACCTGTACACCCTTGTACACACTTGTACAAGCTTGTACACACTTGTACAAGCTTGTACACACTTGTACAAGCTTGTACACACTTGTACACCCTTGTACAAACTTGTGCACCCTTGTACACTTTTGTACACCCTTGTACACATTTGTACAACCTTGTACAAACTTGTACACACTTGTACAAACTTGTACACACTTGTACAAACTTGTGTACACTTGTACAACCTTGTACACACTTGTACAACCTTGTACACACTTGAACAACCTTGTACACACTTGTACAACCTCGTACACACTTGTACAACCTTGTACACACTTGTACAACCTCGTACACACTTGTACAACCTTGTACACACTTGTACAACCTTGTACACAATTGTAAAACCTTGTACACACTTGTACAACCTTGTACACACTTGTACACCCTTGTACACACTTGTACAAAATTTTACATTCTTATACATACTTTTACACCCTTGTACACACTTGTACAACCTTGTACACACTTGTACACCCTTGTACACACTTGTACAAAATTTTACATTCTTGTACATACTTGTACACCCTTGTACACACTTGTACAAGCTTGTACACACTTGTACAACCTTGTACACACTTGTACAACCTTGTACACACTTGTACAAGCTTGTACACACTTGTACAACCTTGTACACACTTGTACAACCTTTTACACAATTGTAAAACCTTGTACACACTTGTACATTCTTGTACAAACTTGTACTTACTTGTACAACCTTGTCAAACTTGTACACACTTGTACAAACTTTTACATCCTTGTATACATTTGTACACCCTTGTACACACTTGTACAACCTTGTACAAACCTGTACACCCTTGTACACACTTGTACAACCTTGTACAAACCTGTACACCCTTGTACACACTTGTACAAGCTTGTACACGATTGTACACCCTTGTACACACTTGTGCACCCTTGTACACACTTGTACACCCTTGTACACACATGTACAACCTTTTACAAACTTGTACACACTTGTACAAACTTGTACATTCTTGTACATACTTGTACACCCTTGTAAACACTTGTACAAAATTGTACAAACCTGTACACCCTTGTACACAATTGTACAAGCTTGTACACACTTGTACAAGCTTGTACACACTTGTACACCCTTGTACAAACTTGTGCACCCTTGTACACTTTTGTACACCCTTGTATACATTTGTACAAACTTGTACAAACTTGTACACACTTGTACAAACTTGTACACACTTGTACAAACTTGTACACCCTTGTACACACTTGTACAACCTTGTACACACTTGTACAACCTTGTACAAACCTGTACACCCTTGTACACACTTGTACAAGCTTGTACACGATTGTACACTCTTGTACACACTTGTGCAACCTTGTACACACTTGTACAACCTTGTACACACTTGTACAACCTTGTACACACTTGTTCAAGCTTGTACACACTTGTACAACCTTGTACACACTTGTACACCCTTGTACACACTTGTACAACCTTTTACAAACTTGTACACACTTGTACAAAATTGTACATTCTTGTACATACTTGTACACCCTTGTACAACCTTGTACAAACCTGTACACTCTTGTACACACTTGTACAAGCTTGTACACACTTGTACAAGCTTGTACACACTTGTACACCCTTGTACAAACTTGTGCACTCTTGTACACTTTTGTACACCCTTGTACACATTTGTACAACCTTGTACAAACTTGTACACACTTGTACAAACTTGTACACACTTGTACAAACTTGTGTACACTTGTACAACCTTGTACACACTTGTACAACCTTGTACACACTTGTACAACCTTGTACACACTTGTACAACCTCGTACACACTTGTACAACCTTGTACACACTTGTACAACCTTGTAAACAATTGTAAAACCTTGTACACACTTTTACAACCTTGTACACACTTGTACACCCTTGTACACACTTGTACAAAATTTTACATTCTTGTACATACTTGTACACCCTTGTACACACTTGTACAACCTTGTACAAACCTGTACACCCTTGTACACACTTGTACAGGCTTGTACACACTTGTACAAGCTTGTACACACTTGTTCAAGCTTGTACACACTTGTACACCCTTGTACAAACTTGTGCACCCTTGAACACTTTTGTACACCCTTGTACACATTTGTACAACCTTGTACAAACTTAAACACACTTGTACAAACATGTACACACTTGAACAACCTTGTACACACTTGTACAAACCTTGTACACACTTGTACAAGCTTGTACACACTTGTACAACCTTGTACACACTTGTACAAGCTTGTACACACTTGTACAACCTTGTACAAACCTGTACACCCTTGTACACACTTGTACAAGCTTGTACACGATTGTACACCCTTGTACACACTTGTGCACCCTTGTACACACTTGTACACCCTTGTACACACTTGTACAACCTTTTACAAACTTGTACACACTTGTACAAACTTGTACATTCTTGTACATACTTGTACACCCTTGTAAACACTTGTACAACCTTGTACAAACCTGTACACCCTTGTACACACTTGTACAAGCTTGTACACACTTGTACAAGCTTGTACACACTTGTACACCCTTGTACAAACTTGTGCACCCTTGTACACTTTTGTACACCCTTGTATACATTTGTACAAACTTGTACAAACTTGTACACACTTGTGCAAACTTGTACACACTTGTACAAACTTGTACACCCTTGTACACACTTGTACAACCTTGTACACACTTGTACAACCTTGTACACACTTGTACAACCTTGTACAAACCTGTACACCCTTGTACACACTTGTACAAGCTTGTACACACTTGTACAAGCTTGTACACACTTGTACACCCTTGTACACCCTTGTACACACTTGTACAACCTTGTACAAACCTGTACACCCTTGTACACACTTGTACAAGCTTGTACACACTTGTACAAGCTTGTACACACTTGTACAAGCTTGTACACACTTGTACACCCTTGTACAAACTTGTGCACCCTTGAACACTTTTGTACACCCTTGTACACATTTGTACAACCTTGTACAAACTTAAACACACTTGTACAAACATGTACACACTTGAACAACCTTGTACACACATGTACAACCTTGTACACACTTGTACAAGCTTGTATACACTTGTACAACCTTGTACACACTTGTACAACCTTGTACACACTTGTACAAGCTTGTACACACTTGTACAAGCTTGTACACACTTGTACAACCTTGTACACACTTGTACAACCTTTTACACAATTGTAAAACCTTGTACACACTTGTACATTCTTGTACAAACTTGTACTTACTTGTACAACCTTGTACAAACTTGTACACACTTGTACAAACTTTTACATCCTTGTATACATTTGTACACCCTTGTACACACTTGTACAACCTTGTACAAACCTGTACACCCTTGTACACACTTGTACAAGCTTGTACACGATTGTACACCCTTGTACACACTTATGCACCCTTGTACACACTTGTACACCCTTGTACACACATGTACAACCTTTTACAAACTTGTACACACTTGTACAAACTTGTACATTCTTGTACATACTTGAACACCCTTGTAAACACTTGTACAAAATTGTACAAACCTGTACACCCTTGTACACACTTGTACAAGCTTGTACACACTTGTACACCCTTGTACAAACTTGTGCACCCTTGTACAATTTTGTACACCCTTGTATACATTTGTACAAACTTGTACAAACTTGTACACACTTGTACAAACTTGTACACACTTGTACACCCTTGTACACACTTGTACAACCTTTTACAAACTTGTACACACTTGTACAAAATTGTACATTCTTGTACATACTTGTACACCCTTGTACACACTTGTACAACCTTGTACAAACCTGTACACCCTTGTACACACTTGTACAAGCTTGTACACACTTGTACAAGCTTGTACACACTTGTACAAGCTTGTACACACTTGTACACCCTTGTACAAACTTGTGCACCCTTGTACACTTTTGTACACCCTTGTACACATTTGTACAACCTTGTACAAACTTGTACACACTTGTACAAACTTGTACACACTTGTACAAACTTGTGTACACTTGTACAACCTTGTACACACTTGTACAACCTTGTACACACTTGAACAACCTTGTACACACTTGTACAACCTCGTACACACTTGTACAACCTTGTACACACTTGTACAACCTCGTACACACTTGTACAACCTTGTACACACTTGTACAACCTTGTACACAATTGTAAAACCTTGTACACACTTGTACAACCTTGTACACACTTGTACACCCTTGTACACACTTGTACAAAATTTTACATTCTTATACATACTTTTACACCCTTGTACACACTTGTACAACCTTGTACACACTTGTACACCCTTGTACACACTTGTACAAAATTTTACATTCTTGTACATACTTGTACACCCTTGTACACACTTGTACAAGCTTGTACACACTTGTACAACCTTGTACACACTTGTACAACCTTGTACACACTTGTACAAGCTTGTACACACTTGTACAACCTTGTACACACTTGTACAACCTTTTACACAATTGTAAAACCTTGTACACACTTGTACATTCTTGTACAAACTTGTACTTACTTGTACAACCTTGTCAAACTTGTACACACTTGTACAAACTTTTACATCCTTGTATACATTTGTACACCCTTGTACACACTTGTACAACCTTGTACAAACCTGTACACCCTTGTACACACTTGTACAAGCTTGTACACGATTGTACACCCTTGTACACACTTGTGCACCCTTGTACACACTTGTACACCCTTGTACACACATGTACAACCTTTTACAAACTTGTACACACTTGTACAAACTTGTACATTCTTGTACATACTTGTACACCCTTGTAAACACTTGTACAAAATTGTACAAACCTGTACACCCTTGTACACACTTGTACAAGCTTGTACACACTTGTACAAGCTTGTACACACTTGTACACCCTTGTACAAACTTGTGCACCCTTGTACACTTTTGTACACCCTTGTATACATTTGTACAAACTTGTACAAACTTGTACACACTTGTACACACTTGTACAAACTTGTACACACTTGTACAAACTTGTACACCCTTGTACACACTTGTACAACCTTGTACACACTTGTACAACCTTGTACAAACCTGTACACCCTTGTACACACTTGTACAAGCTTGTACACGATTGTACACTCTTGTACACAATTGTGCAACCTTGTACACACTTGTACAACCTTGTACACACTTGTACAACCTTGTACACACTTGTTCAAGCTTGTACACACTTGTACAACCTTGTACACACTTGTACACCCTTGTACACACTTGTACAACCTTTTACAAACTTGTACACACTTGTACAAAATTGTACATTCTTGTACATACTTGTACACCCTTGTACAACCTTGTACAAACCTGTACACCCTTGTACACACTTGTACAAGCTTGTACACACTTGTACAAGCTTGTACACACTTGTACACCCTTGTACAAACTTGTGCACTCTTGTACACTTTTGTACACCCTTGTACACATTTGTACAACCTTGTACAAACTTGTACACACTTGTACAAACTTGTACACACTTGTACAAACTTGTGTACACTTGTACAACCTTGTACACACTTGTACAACCTTGTACACACTTGTACAACCTCGTACACACTTGTACAACCTTGTACACACTTGTACAACCTTGTAAACAATTGTAAAACCTTGTACACACTTTTACAACCTTGTACACACTTGTACACCCTTGTACACACTTGTACAAAATTTTACATTCTTGTACATACTTGTACACCCTTGTACACACTTGTACAACCTTGTACAAACCTGTACACCCTTGTACACACTTGTACAGGCTTGTACACACTTGTACAAGCTTGTACACACTTGTACAAGCTTGTACACACTTGTACACCCTTGTACAAACTTGTGCACCCTTGAACACTTTTGTACACCCTTGTACACATTTGTACAACCTTGTACAAACTTAAACACACTTGTACAAACATGTACACACTTGAACAACCTTGTACACACTTGTACAAACCTTGTACACACTTGTACAAGCTTGTACACACTTGTACAACCTTGTACACACTTGTACAAGCTTGTACACACTTGTACAACCTTGTACACACTTGTACAACCTTGTACACACTTGTACAACCTTGTACAAACCTGTACACCCTTGTACACACTTGTACAAGCTTGTACACGATTGTACACCCTTGTACACACTTGTGCACCCTTGTACACACTTGTACACCCTTGTACACACTTGTACAACCTTTTACAAACTTGTACACACTTGTACAAACTTGTACATTCTTGTACATACTTGTACACCCTTGTAAACACTTGTACAACCTTGTACAAACCTGTACACCCTTGTACACACTTGTACAAGCTTGTACACACTTGTACAAGCTTGTACACACTTGTACACCCTTGTACAAACTTGTGCACCCTTGTACACTTTTGTACACCCTTGTATACATTTGTACAAACTTGTACAAACTTGTACACACTTGTGCAAACTTGTACACACTTGTACAAACTTGTACACCCTTGTACACACTTGTACAACCTTGTACACACTTGTACAACCTTGTACACACTTGTACAACCTTGTACAAACCTGTACACCCTTGTACACACTTGTACAAGCTTGTACACGATTGTACACTCTTGTACACACTTGTGCAACCTTGTACACACTTGTACAACCTTGTACACACTTGTACAACCTTGTACACACTTGTTCAAGCTTGTACACACTTGTACAACCTTGTACACACTTGTACACCCTTGTACACAATTGTACAACCTTTTACAAACTTGTACACACTTGTACAAAATTGTACATTCTTGTACATACTTGTACACCCTTGTACACACTTGTACACCCTTGTACAAACTTGTGCACCCTTGTACACTTTTGTACACCCTTGTACACATTTGTACAAACTTGTACAAACTTGTACACACTTGTACAAACTTGTACACACTTGTACAAACTTGTACACACTTGTACAAACTTGTGTACACTTGTACAACCTTGTACACACTTGTACAACCTTGTACACACTTGTACAACCTTGTACACACTTGTACAACCTTGTACACACTTGTACAACCTTGTACACAATTGTAAAACCTTGTACACACGTGTACAAACTTGTACAAACTTGTACACACTTGTACAACCTTGTACACACTTGTACAACCTTGTACACACTTGTACAACCTCGTACACACTTGTACAACCTTGTACACTTTTGTACAACCTTGTACACAATTGTAAAACCTTGTACACACTTGTACAACCTTGTACACACTTGTACACCCTTGTACACACTTGTACAAAATTTTACATTCTTGTACATACTTGTACACCCTTGTACACACTTGTACAACCTTGTACAAACCTGTACACCCTTGTACACACTTGTACAAGCTTGTACACACTTGTACAAGCTTGTACACACTTGTACAAGCTTGTACACACTTGTACACCCTTGTACAAACTTGTGCACCCTTGAACACTTTTGTACACCCTTGTACACATTTGTACAACCTTGTACAAACTTAAACACACTTGTACAAACATGTACACACTTGAACAACCTTGTACACACTTGTACAACCTTGTACACACTTGTACAAGCTTGTATACACTTGTACAACCTTGTACACACTTGTACAACCTTGTACACACTTGTACAACCTTGTACACACTTGTACAAGCTTGTACACACTTGTACAAGCTTGTACACACTTGTACAACCTTGTACACACTTGTACAACCTTTTACACAATTGTAAAACCTTGTACACACTTGTACATTCTTGTACAAACTTGTACTTACTTGTACAACCTTGTACAAACTTGTACACACTTGTACAAACTTTTACATCCTTGTATACATTTGTACACCCTTGTACACACTTGTACAACCTTGTACAAACCTGTACACCCTTGTACACACTTGTACAAGCTTGTACACGATTGTACACCCTTGTACACACTTATGCACCCTTGTACACACTTGTACACCCTTGTACACACATGTACAACCTTTTACAAACTTGTACACACTTGTACAAACTTGTACATTCTTGTACATACTTGTACACCCTTGTAAACACTTGTACAAAATTGTACAAACCTGTACACCCTTGTACACACTTGTACAAGCTTGTACACACTTGTACACCCTTGTACAAACTTGTGCACTCTTGTACAATTTTGTACACCCTTGTATACATTTGTACAAACTTGTACAAACTTGTACACACTTGTACAAACTTGTACACACTTGTACAAACTTGTACACCCTTGTACACACTTGTACAACCTTGTACACACTTGTACAACGTTGTACACACTTGTACAACCTTGTACACACTTGTACAACCTTGTACACACTTGTACACCCTTGTACACACTTGTACAACCTTTTACAAACTTGTACACACTTGTACAAAATTGTACATTCTTGTACATACTTGTACACCCTTGTACACACTTGTACAACCTTGTACAAACCTGTACACCCTTGTACACACTTGTACAAGCTTGTACACACTTGTACAAGCTTGTACACACTTGTACACCCTTGTACAAACTTGTGCACCCTTGTACACTTTTGTACACCCTTGTAGACATTTGTACACCCTTGTAGACATTTGTACAACCTTGTACAAACTTGTACACACTTGTACAAACTTGTACACACTTGTACAAACTTGTGTACACTTGTACAACCTTGTACACACTTGTACAACCTTGTACACACTTGTACAACCTTGTACACACTTGTACAACCTCGTACACACTTGTACAACCTTGTACACACTTGTACAACCTTGTACACAATTTTAAAACCTTGTACACACTTGTATAACCTTGTACACACTTGTACACCCTTGTACACACTTGTACAAAATTTTACATTCTTGTACATACTTGTACACACTTGTACAACCTTGTACAAACCTGTACACCCTTGTACACACTTGTACAAGCTTGTACACACTTGTACAAGCTTGTACACACTTGTACAAGCTTGTACACACTTGTACAAGCTTGTACACACTTGTACACCCTTGTACAAACTTGTGCACCCTTGAACACTTTTGTACACCCTTGTACACATTTGTACAACCTTGTACAAACTTAAACACACTTGTACAAACATGTACACACTTGAACAACCTTGTACACACTTGTACAACCTTGTACACACTTGTACAAGCTTGTACACACTTGTACAACCTTGTACACACTTGTACAACCTTGTACACACTTGTACAAGCTTGTACACACTTGTACAACCTTGTACACACTTGTACAACCTTTTACACAATTGTAAAACCTTGAACACACTTGTACATTCTTGTACAAACTTGTACTTACTTGTACAACCTTGTACAAACTTGTACACACTTGTACAAACTTTTACATCCTTGTATACATTTGTACACCCTTGTACACACTTGTACAACCTTGTACAAACCTGTACACCCTTTTACACACTTGTACAAGCTTGTACACGATTGTACACCCTTGTACACACTTGTGCACCCTTGTACACACTTGTACACCCTTGTACACACATGTACAACCTTTTACAAACTTGTACACACTTGTAAAAACTTGTACATTCTTGTACATACTTGTACACCCTTGTAAACACTTGTACAAAATTGTACAAACCTGTACACCCTTGTACACACTTGTACAAGCTTGTACACACTTGTACAAGCTTGTACACACTTGTACACCCTTGTACAAACTTGTGCACCCTTGTACACTTTTGTACACCCTTGTATACATTTGTACAAACTTGTACAAACTTGTACACACTTGTACAAACTTGTACACACTTGTACAAACTTGTACACCCTTGTACACACTTGTACACCCTTGTACACACTTGTACAACCTTGTACACACTTGTACAACCTTGTACAAACCTGTACACCATTGTACACACTTGTACAAGCTTGTACACGATTGTACACTCTTGTACACACTTGTGCAACCTTGTACACACTTGTACAACCTTGTACACACTTGTACAACCTTGTACACACTTGTACAACCTTGTACACACTTGTTCAAGCTTGTACACACTTGTACAACCTTGTACACACTTGTACACCCTTGTACACACTTGTACAACCTTTTACAAACTTGTACACACTTGTACAAAATTGTACATTCTTGTACATACTTGTACACCCTTGTACACACTTGTACAACCTTGTACAAACCTGTACACCCTTGTACACACTTGTACAAGCTTGTACACACTTGTACAAGCTTGTACACACTTGTACAAGCTTGTACACACTTGTACACCCTTGTACAAACTTGTGCACCCTTGTACACTTTTGTACACCCTTGTACACATTTGTACAACCTTGTACAAACTTGTACACACTTGTACAAACTTGTACACACTTGTACAAACTTGTGTACACTTGTACAACCTTGTACACACTTGTACAACCTTGTACACACTTGTACAACCTTGTACACACTTGTACAACCTTGTACACACTTGTACAACTTCGTACACACTTGTACAACCTTGTACACACTTGTACAACCTTGTACACAATTGTAAAACCTTGTACACACTTGTACAACCTTGTACACACTTGTACACCCTTGTACACACTTGTACAAAATTTTACATTCTTGTACAATCTTGTACACCCTTGTACACACTTGTACAACCTTGTACAAACCTGTACACCCTTGTACACACTTGTACAAGCTTGTACACACTTGTACAAGCTTGTACACACTTGTACAAGCTTGTACACACTTGTACACCCTTGTACAAACTTGTGCACCCTTGAACACTTTTGTACACCCTTGTACACATTTGTACAACCTTGTACAAACTTAAACACACTTGTACAAACATGTACACACTTGAACAACCTTGTACACACTTGTACAACCTTGTACACACTTGTACAAACTTGTACTTACTTGTACAACCTTGTACAAACTTGTACACACTTGTACAAACTTTTACATCCTTGTATACATTTGTACACCCTTGTACACACTTGTACAACCTTGTACAAACCTGTACACCCTTGTACACACTTGAACAAGCTTGTACACGATTGTACACCCTTTTACACACTTGTGCACCCTTGTACACACTTGTACACCCTTGTACACACATGTACAACCTTTTACAAACTTGTACACACTTGTACAAACTTGTACATTCTTGTACATACTTGTACACCCTTGTAAACACTTGTACAAAATTGTACAAACCTGTACACCCTTGTACACACTTGTACAAGCTTGTACACACTTGTACAAGTTTGTACACACTTGTACACCCTTGTACAAACTTGTGCACCCTTGTACACATTTGTACACCCTTGTATACATTTGTACAAACTTGTACAAACTTGTACACACTTGTACAAACTTGTACACACTTGTACAAACTTGTACACACTTGTACAAACTTGTACACCCTTGTACACACTTGTACAACCTTGTACACACTTGTACAACCTTGTACAAACCTGTACACCCTTGTACACACTTGTACAAGCTTGTACACGATTGTACACTCTTGTACACACTTGTGCAACCTTGTACACACTTGTACAACCTTGTACACACTTGTACAACCTTGTACCCACTTGTTCAAGCTTGTACACACTTGTACAACCTTGTACACACTTGTACACCCTTGTACACACTTGTACAACCTTTTACAAACTTGTACACACTTGTACAAAATTGTACATTCTTGTACATACTTGTACACCCTTGTACACACTTGTACAACCTTGTACAAACCTGTACACCCTTGTACACACTTGTACAAGCTTGTACACACTTGTACAAGCTTGTACACACTTGTACACCCTTGTACAAACTTGTGCACCCTTGTACACTTTTGTACACCCTTGTACACATTTGTACAACCTTGTACAAACTTGTACACACTTGTACAAACTTGTACACACTTGTACAAACTTGTGTACACTTGTACAACCTTGTACACACTTGTACAACCTTGTACACACTTGTACATTCTTGTACACACTTGTACAACCTCGTACACACTTGTACAACCTTGTACACACTTGTACAACCTTGTACACAATTGTAAAACCTTGTACACACTTTTACAACCTTGTACACACTTGTACACCCTTGTACACACTTGTACAAAATTTTACATACTTGTACACCCATGTACACACTTGTACAACCTTGTACAAACCTGTACACCCTTGTACACACTTGTACAAGCTTGTACACACTTGTACAAGCTTGTACACACTTGTACAAGCTTGTACACATTTGTACACCCTTGTACAAACTTGTGCACCCTTGAACACTTTTGTACACCCTTGTACACATTTGTACAACCTTGTACAAACTTAAACACACTTGTACAAACATGTACACACTTGAACAACCTTGTACACACTTGTACAAACCTTGTACACACTTGTACAAGCTTGTACACACTTGTACAACCTTGTACACACTTGTACAAGCTTGTACACACTTGTACAACCTTGTACACACTTGTACAACCTTGTACACACTTGTACAACCTTGTACAAACCTGTACACCCTTGTACACACTTGTACAAGCTTGTACACGATTGTACACCCTTGTACACACTTGTGCACCCTTGTACACACTTGTACACCCATGTACACACTTGTACAACCTTTTACAAACTTGTACACACTTGTACAAACTTGTACATTCTTGTACATACTTGTACACCCTTGTAAACACTTGTACAACCTTGTACAAACCTGTACACCCTTGTACACACTTGTACAAGCTTGTACACACTTGTACAAGCTTGTACACACTTGTACACCCTTGTACAAACTTGTGCACCCTTGTACACTTTTGTACACCCTTGTATACATTTGTACAAACTTGTACAAACTTGTACACACTTGTGCAAACTTGTACACACTTGTACAAACTTGTACACCCTTGTACACACTTGTACAACCTTGTACACACTTGTACAACCTTGTACACACTTGTACAACCTTGTACAAACCTGTACACCCTTGTACACACTTGTACAAGCTTGTACACGATTGTACACTCTTGTACACACTTGTGCAACCTTGTACACACTTGTACAACCTTGTACACACTTGTACAACCTTGTACACACTTGTTCAAGCTTGTACACACTTGTACAACCTTGTACACACTTGTACACCCTTGTACACACTTGTACAACCTTTTACAAACTTGTACACACTTGTACAAAATTGTACATTCTTGTACATACTTGTACACCCTTGTACACACTTGTACACCCTTGTACAAACTTGTGCACCCTTGTACACTTTTGTACACCCTTGTACACATTTGTACAAACTTGTACAAACTTGTACACACTTGTACAAACTTGTACACACTTGTACAAACTTGTACACACTTGTACAAACTTGTGTACACTTGTACAACCTTGTACACACTTGTACAACCTTGTACACACTTGTACAACCTTGTACACACTTGTACAACCTTGTACACACTTGTACAACCTTGTACACAATTGTAAAACCTTGTACACACGTGTACAAACTTGTACAAACTTGTACACACTTGTACAACCTTGTACACACTTGTACAACCTTGTACACACTTGTACAACCTCGTACACACTTGTACAACCTTGTACACTTTTGTACAACCTTGTACACAATTGTAAAACCTTGTACACACTTGTACAACCTTGTACACACTTGTACACCCTTGTACACACTTGTACAAAATTTTACATTCTTGTACATACTTGTACACCCTTGTACACACTTGTACAACCTTGTACAAACCTGTACACCCTTGTACACACTTGTACAAGCTTGTACACACTTGTACAAGCTTGTACACACTTGTACAAGCTTGTACACACTTGTACACCCTTGTACAAACTTGTGCACCCTTGAACACTTTTGTACACCCTTGTACACATTTGTACAACCTTGTACAAACTTAAACACACTTGTACAAACATGTACACACTTGAACAACCTTGTACACACTTGTACAACCTTGTACACACTTGTACAAGCTTGTATACACTTGTACAACCTTGTACACACTTGTACAACCTTGTACACACTTGTACAAGCTTGTACACACTTGTACAAGCTTGTACACACTTGTACAACCTTGTACACACTTGTACAACCTTGTACACACTAGTACAACCTTTTACACAATTGTAAAACCTTGTACACACTTGTACATTCTTGTACAAACTTGTACTTACTTGTACAACCTTGTACAAACTTGTACACACTTGTACAAACTTTTACAACCTTGTACAAACCTGTACACCCTTGTACACACTTGTACAAGCTTGTACACGATTGTACACCCTTGTACACACTTATGCACCCTTGTACACACTTGTACACCCTTGTACACACATGTACAACCTTTTACAAACTTGTACACACTTGTACAAACTTGTACATTCTTGTACATACTTGTACACCCTTGTAAACACTTGTACAAAATTGTACAAACCTGTACACCCTTGTACACACTTGTACAAGCTTGTACACACTTGTACACCCTTGTACAAACTTGTGCACCCTTGTACAATTTTGTACACCCTTGTATACATTTGTACAAACTTGTACAAACTTGTACACACTTGTACAAACTTGTACACACTTGTACAAACTTGTACACCCTTGTACACACTTGTACAACCTTGTACACACTTGTACAACGTTGTACACACTTGTACAACCTTGTACACACTTGTACAACCTTGTACACACTTGTACACCCTTGTACACACTTGTACAACCTTTTACAAACTTGTACACACTTGTACAAAATTGTACATTCTTGTACATACTTGTACACCCTTGTACACACTTGTACAACCTTGTACAAACCTGTACACCCTTGTACACACTTGTACAAGCTTGTACACACTTGTACAAGCTTGTACACACTTGTACACCCTTGTACAAACTTGTGCACCCTTGTACACTTTTGTACACCCTTGTAGACATTTGTACACCCTTGTAGACATTTGTACAACCTTGTACAAACTTGTACACACTTGTACAAACTTGTACACACTTGTACAAACTTGTGTACACTTGTACAACCTTGTACACACTTGTACAACCTTGTACACACTTGTACAACCTCGTACACACTTGTACAACCTCGTACACACTTGTACAACCTTGTACACACTTGTACAACCTTGTACACAATTTTAAAACCTTGTACACACTTGTATAACCTTGTACACACTTGTACACCCTTGTACACACTTGTACAACATTTTACATTCTTGTACATACTTGTACACACTTGTACAACCTTGTACAAACCTGTACACCCTTGTACACACTTGTACAAGCTTGTACACACTTGTACAAGCTTGTACACACTTGTACAAGCTTGTACACACTTGTACACCCTTGTACAAACTTGTGCACCCTTGAACACTTTTGTACACCCTTGTACACATTTGTACAACCTTGTACAAACTTAAACACACTTGTACAAACATGTACACACTTGAACAACCTTGTACACACTTGTACAACCTTGTACACACTTGTACAAGCTTGTACACACTTGTACAACCTTGTACACACTTGTACAACCTTGTACACACTTGTACAAGCTTGTACACACTTGTACAACCTTGTACACACTTGTACAACCTTTTACACAATTGTAAAACCTTGTACACACTTGTACATTCTTGTACAAACTTGTACTTACTTGTACAACCTTGTACAAACTTGTACACACTTGTACAAACTTTTACATCCTTGTATACATTTGTACACCCTTGTACACACTTGTACAACCTTGTACAAACCTGTACACCCTTGTACACACTTGTACAAGCTTGTACACGATTGTACACCCTTGTACACACTTGTGCACCCTTGTACACACTTGTACACCCTTGTACACACATGTACAACCTTTTACAAACTTGTACACACTTGTAAAAACTTGTACATTCTTGTACATACTTGTACACCCTTGTAAACACTTGTACAAAATTGTACAAACCTGTACACCCTTGTACACACTTGTACAAGCTTGTACACACTTGTACAAGCTTGTACACACTTGTACACCCTTGTACAAACTTGTGCACCCTTGTACACTTTTGTACACCCTTGTATACATTTGTACAAACTTGTACAAACTTGTACACACTTGTACAAACTTGTACACACTTGTACAAACTTGTACACCCTTGTACACACTTGTACACCCTTGTACACACTTGTACAACCTTGTACACACTTGTACAACCTTGTACAAACCTGTACACCATTGTACACACTTGTACAAGCTTGTACACGATTGTACACTCTTGTACACACTTGTGCAACCTTGTACACACTTGTACAACCTTGTACACACTTGTACAACCTTGTACACACTTGTACAACCTTGTACACACTTGTTCAAGCTTGTACACACTTGTACAACCTTGTACACACTTGTACACCCTTGTACACACTTGTACAACCTTTTACAAACTTGTACACACTTGTACAAAATTGTACATTCTTGTACATACTTGTACACCCTTGTACACACTTGTACAACCTTGTACAAACCTGTACACCCTTGTACACACTTGTACAAGCTTGTACACACTTGTACAAGCTTGTACACACTTGTACAAGCTTGTACACACTTGTACACCCTTGTACAAACTTGTGCACCCTTGTACACTTTTGTACACCCTTGTACACATTTGTACAACCTTGTACAAACTTGTACACACTTGTACAAACTTGTACACACTTGTACAAACTTGTGTACACTTGTACAACCTTGTACACACTTGTACAACCTTGTACACACTTGTACAACCTTGTACACACTTGTACAACTTCGTACACACTTGTACAACCTTGTACACACTTGTACAACCTTGTACACAATTGTAAAACCTTGTACACACTTGTACAACCTTGTACACACTTGTACACCCTTGTACACACTTGTACAAAATTTTACATTCTTGTACAATCTTGTACACCCTTGTACACACTTGTACAACCTTGTACAAACCTGTACACCCTTGTACACACTTGTACAAGCTTGTACACACTTGTACAAGCTTGTACACACTTGTACAAGCTTGTACACACTTGTACACCCTTGTACAAACTTGTGCACCCTTGAACACTTTTGTACACCCTTGTACACATTTGTACAACCTTGTACAAACTTAAACACACTTGTACAAACATGTACACACTTGAACAACCTTGTACACACTTGTACAACCTTGTACACACTTGTACAAACTTGTACTTACTTGTACAACCTTGTACAAACTTGTACACACTTGTACAAACTTTTACATCCTTGTATACATTTGTTACACCCTTGTACACACTTGTACAACCTTGTACAAACCTGTACACCCTTGTACACACTTGAACAAGCTTGTACACGATTGTACACCCTTTTACACACTTGTGCACCCTTGTACACACTTGTACACCCTTGTACACACATGTACAACCTTTTACAAACTTGTACACACTTGTACAAACTTGTACATTCTTGTACATACTTGTACACCCTTGTAAACACTTGTACAAAATTGTACAAACCTGTACACCCTTGTACACACTTGTACAAGCTTGTACACACTTGTACAAGTTTGTACACACTTGTACACCCTTGTACAAACTTGTGCACCCTTGTACACATTTGTACACCCTTGTATACATTTGTACAAACTTGTACAAACTTGTACACACTTGTACAAACTTGTACACACTTGTACAAACTTGTACACCCTTGTACACACTTGTACAACCTTGTACACACTTGTACAACCTTGTACAAACCTGTACACCCTTGTACACACTTGTACAAGCTTGTACACGATTGTACACTCTTGTACACACTTGTGCAACCTTGTACACACTTGTACAACCTTGTACACACTTGTACAACCTTGTACCCACTTGTTCAAGCTTGTACACACTTGTACAACCTTGTACACACTTGTACACCCTTGTACACACTTGTACAACCTTTTACAAACTTGTACACACTTGTACAAAATTGTACATTCTTGTACATACTTGTACACCCTTGTACACACTTGTACAACCTTGTACAAACCTGTACACCCTTGTACACACTTGTACAAGCTTGTACACACTTGTACACCCTTGTACAAACTTGTGCACCCTTGTACACTTTTGTACACCCTTGTACACATTTGTACAACCTTGTACAAACTTGTACACACTTGTACAAACTTGTACACACTTGTACAAACTTGTGTACACTTGTACAACCTTGTACACACTTGTACAACCTTGTACACACTTGTACAACCTTGTACACACTTGTACAACCTCGTACACACTTGTACAACCTTGTACACACTTGTACAACCTTGTACACAATTGTAAAACCTTGTACACACTTTTACAACCTTGTACACACTTGTACACCCTTGTACACACTTGTACAAAATTTTACATTCTTGTACATACTTGTACACCCATGTACACACTTGTACAACCTTGTACAAACCTGTACACCCTTGTACACACTTGTACAAGCTTGTACACACTTGTACAAGCTTGTACACACTTGTACAAGCTTGTACACACTTGTACAAGCTTGTACACACTTGTACAAGCTTGTACACATTTGTACACCCTTGTACAAACTTGTGCACCCTTGAACACTTTTGTACACCCTTGTACACATTTGTACAACCTTGTACAAACTTAAACACACTTGTACAAACATGTACACACTTGAACAACCTTGTACACACTTGTACAAACCTTGTACACACTTGTACAAGCTTGTACACACTTGTACAACCTTGTACACACTTGTACAACCTTGTACACACTTGTACAAGCTTGTACACACTTGTACAACCTTGTACACACTTGTACAACCTTGTACAAACCTGTACACCCTTGTACACACTTGTACAAGCTTGTACACGATTGTACACCCTTGTACACACTTGTGCACCCTTGTACACACTTGTACACCCTTGTACACACTTGTACAACCTTTTACATACTTGTACACACTTGTACAAACTTGTACATTCTTGTACATACTTGTACACCCTTGTAAACACTTGTACAACCTTGTACAAACCTGTACACCCTTGTACACACTTGTACAAGCTTGTACACACTTGTACAAGCTTGTACACACTTGTACACCCTTGTACAAACTTGTGCACCCTTGTACACTTTTGTACACCCTTGTATACATTTGTACAAAAATGTACAAGTTTGTACAAGTGTGTACAAGTTTGTAAAAGGTTTTACAAGTGTGTACAAGGTTGTACAAGTGTGTACAAGGTTGTACAAGTGTGTACAAGGTTGTACAAGTGTGTACAAAGGTGTACAAGTGTGTACAAGGTTGTACAAGTGTGTACAAGGTTGTACAAGTGTGTACAAGGTTGTACAAGGTTGTACAATTGTGTACAAGGTTGTACAAGTGTGTACAAGGTTGTACAAGTGTGTACAAGGGTGTACAAGTTTGTACAAGTGTGTACAAGTTTGTACAAGTGTGTACAAGTTTGTACAAGTGTGTACAAGCTTGTACAAGTGTGTACAAGGGTGTACAAGTGTGTACAAAGTTGTACATGTTTTTACAAGGTTGTACAAGTGTGTACAAGGTTGTACAAGTGTGTTCAAGGTTGTACAAGTGTGTACAAGGTTGTACAAGTGTGTACAAGGTTGTATAAGTGTGTACAAGGTTGAAAAAGTGTGTCCAAGGTTGTACAAGTGTGTACAAGGTTGTACAAGTGTGTACAAGGTTGTACAAGTGTGTACAAAGGTGTACAAGTGTGTACAAGGTTGTACAAGGGTGTACAAAAGTGTACAAGGGTGCACAAGTTTGTACAAGGGTGTACAAGTGTGTACAAGCTTGTACAAGTGTGTACAAGCTTGTACAAGTGTGTACAAGCTTGTACAAGTGTGTACAAGGGTGTACAGGTTTGTACAAGGTTGTACAAGTGTTTACAAGGGTGTACAAGTGTGTACAAGGTTGTACAAGTGTGTACAAGGTTGTACAAGTGTGTACTAGGTTGTACAAGGTTGTACAATTGTGTACAAGGTTGTACAAGTGTGTACAAGGTTGAACAAGTGTGTACAAGTGTGTACAAGTGTGTACAAGGGTGTACAAGTTTGTACAAGTGTGTACAAGTTTGTACAAGTGTGTACAAGTTTGTACAAGGTTGTACAAATGTATACAAGGGTGTACAAAAGTGTACAACGGTGCACAAGTTTGTACAAGGATGTACAAGTGTGTACAAGCTTGTACAAGTGTGTACAAGCTTGTACAAGTGTGTACAAGCTTGTACAAGTGTGTACAAGCTTGTACAAGTGTGTACAAGGGTGTACAGGTTTGTACAAGGTTGTACAAGTGTTTACAAGGGTGTACAAGTATGTACAAGAATGTACAAGTTTGTACAAGTGTGTACAAGTTTGTAAAAGGTTGTACAAGTGTGTACAAGGGTGTACAAGTGTGTACAAGGGTGCACAAGTGTGTACAAGGGTGTACAATCGTGTACAAGCTTGTACAAGTGTGTACAAGGGTGTACAGGTTTGTACAAGGTTGTACAAGTGTGTACAAGGTTGTACAAGTGTGTACAAGGGTGTACAAGTTTGTACAAGTGTGTACAAGTTTGTACAAGTGTGTACAAGTTTGTACAAGGTTGTACAAATGTATACAAGGGTGTACAAAAGTGTACAAGGTTGTACAAGTGTTTACAAGGGTGTACAAGTATGTACAAGAATGTACAAGTTTGTACAAGTGTGTACAAGTTTGTAAAAGGTTGTACAAGTGTGTACAAGAGTGTACAAGTGTATACAAGGGTGCACAAGTGTGTACAAGGGTGTACAATCGTGTACAAGCTTGTACAAGTGTGTACAAGGTTGTACAGGTTTGTACAAGGTTGTACAAGTGTGTACAAGGGTGTACAAATGTGTACAAGGATGTAAAAGTTTGTACAAGTGTGTACAAGTTTGTACAAGGTTGTACAAGTAAGTACAAGTTTGTACAAGAATGTACAAGTGTGTACAAGGTTTTACAATTGTGTAAAAGGTTGTACAAGTGTGTACAAGGTTGTACAAGTGTGTACAAGGTTGTACAAGTGTGTACAAGGTTGTACAAGTGTGTACAAGGTTGTACAAGTATGTACAAGGTTGTACAAGTGTGTACAAGGTTGTACAAGTGTGTACAAGGTTGTACAAGTGTGTACAAGGGTGCACAAGTGTGTACAAGGGTGTACAATCGTGTACAAGCTTGTACAAGTTTTTACAAGGTTGTACAAGTGTGTACAAGGTTGTACAAGTGTGTACAAGGTTGTACAAGTGTGTACAAGGTTGTACAAGTGTGTACAAGGTTGTACAAGTGTGTACAAGGTTGTACAAGTGTGTACAAGGTTGTACAAGTGTGTACAAAGTTGTATAAGTGTGTACAAAGGTGTACAAGTGTGTACAAGGTTGTACAAGTGTGTACAAGGTTGTACAAGTGTGTACATGGTTGTACAAGGTTGTACAATTGTGTACAAGGTTGTACAAGTGTGTACATGGTTGTACAAGGTTGTACAATTGTGTACAAGGTTGTACAAGTGTGTACAAGGTTGTACAAGTGTGTACAAGGGTGTACAAGTTTGTACAAGTGTGTACAAGTTTGTACAAGTGTGTACAAGTTTGTACAAGGTTGTACAAATTAATACAAGGGTGTACAAAAGTGTACAAGGGTGCACAAGTTTGTACAAGGGTGTACAAGTGTGTACAAGCTTGTACAAGTGTGTACAAGCTTGTACAAGTGTGTACAAGGGTGTACAGGTTTGTACAAGGTTGTACAAGTGTTTACAAGGGTGTACAAAAGAATGTACAAGTTTGTACAAGTGTGTACAAGTTTGTAAAAGGTTGTACAAGTGTGTACAAGGGTGTACAAGTGTGTACAATGGTGCACAAGTGTGTACAAGGGTGTACAATCGTGTACAAGCTTGTACAAGTGTGTACAAGGGTGTACAGGTTTGTACAAGGTTGTACAAGTGTGTACAAGGGTGTACAAATGTGTACAAGGCTGTAAAAGTTTGTACAAGTGTGTACAAGTTTGTACAAGGTTGTACAAGTAAGTACAAGTTTGTACAAGAATGTACAAGTGTGTACAAGGTTTTACAATTGTGTAAAAGGTTGTACAAGTGTGTACAAGGTTGTACAAGTGTGTACAAGGTTGTACAAGTGTGTACAAGCTTGTACAAGTGTGTACAAGGTTGTACAAGTGTGTTCAAGGTTGTACAAGTGTGTACAAGGTTGTACAAGTGTGTACAAGGTTGTACAAGTGTGTACAAGGTTGTACAAGTGTGTACAAGGTTGTACAAGTGTGTACAAGTTTGTACAAGTGTGTACAAGGTTGTACAAGTGTGTACAAGTTTGTACAAGTGTGTACAAGTTTGTACAAGGTTGTACAAATGTGTACAAGGGTGTACAAAAGTGTACAAGGGTGCACATGTTTGTACAAGGGTGTACAAGTGTGTACAAGCTTGTACAAGTGTGTACAAGCTTGTACAAGTGTGTACAAGCTTGTACAAGGGTTTACAGGTTTGTACAAGGTTGTACAAGTGTGTACAAGGTTGTACAAGTATGTACAAGAATGTACAAGTTTGTACAAGTGTGTACAAGTTTGTAAAAGGTTGTACAAGTGTGTACAAGGGTGTACAAATGTGTACAAGGATGTAAAAGTGTGTACAAGTGTGTACAAGTTTGTACAAGGTTGTACAAGTGTGTACAAGTTTGTACAAGGTTGTACAAATTTGTACAAGTGTGTACAAGGTTGTACAAGTGTGTACAAGGGTGTACAAGTTTGTACAAGTGTGTACAAGTTTGTACAAGGTTGTACACGTGTGTACAAGGTTTTACAATTGTGTACAAGGTTGTACAAGTGTGTACAAGGTTGTACAAGTGTGGACAAGGTTGTACAAGTGTGTACAAGGTTGTACAAGTGTGTACAAGGTTGTACAAGTGTACACAAGTTTGTACAAGTGTGTACAAGTTTGTACAAGTGTGTACAAGTTTGTACAAGTTTGTACAAATGTGTACAAGGGTGTACAAAAGTGTACAAGGGTGCACAAGTTTGTACAAGGGTGTACAAGTGTGTACAAGGGTGTACAAGTATGTACAAGAATGTACAATTTTGTACAAGTGTGTACAAGTTTGTAAAAGGTTGTACAAGTGTGTACAAGGGTGTACAAGGTTGTACAAGTGTGTACAAGGTTGTATAAGTGTATACAAAGGTGTACAAGTGTGTACAAGGTTGTACAAGTGTGTACAAGGTTGTACAAGTGTGTACAAGCTTGAACAAGTGTGTACAAGGTTGTACAAGTGTGTACAAGGTTGTACAAGTGTGTACAAGGTTGCACAAGTGTGTACAAGAGTGTACAATCGTGTACAAGCTTGTAAAAGTGTGTACAAGGGTGTACAGGTTTGTACAAGGTTGTACAAGTGTGTACAAGGTTGTACAAGTGTGTACAAGGTTGTACAAGTGTGTACAAGGGTGTACAAGTTTGTACAAGTGTGTACAAGTTTGTACAAGTGTGTACAAGTTTGTACAAGTTTGTACAAATGTATACAAGGGTGTACAAAAGTGTACAAGGGTGCACAAGTTTGTACAAGGGTGTACAAGTGTGTACAAGCTTGTACAAGTGTGTACAAGCTTGTACAAGTGTGTACAAGGGTGTACAGGTTTGTACAAGGTTGTACAAGTGTTTACAAGGGTGTACAAGTATGTACAAGAATGTACAAGTTTGTACAAGTGTGTACAAGTTTGTAAAAGGTTGTACAAGTGTGTACAAGGGTGTACAAGTGTGTACAAGGGTGCACAAGTGTGTACAAGGGTGTACAATCGTGTACAAGCTTGTACAAGTGTGTACAAGGGTGTACAAGGTTGTACAAGTGTGTACGAGGTTGTACAAGTGTGTACAAGGTTGTACAAGTGTGTACAAGGTTGTACAAGTGTGTACAAGTTTGTACAAGTGTACACAAGTTTGTACAAGTGTGTACAAGTTTGTACAAGTGTGTACAAGTTTGTACAAGGTTGTACAAATGTGTACAAGGGTGTACAAAAGTGTACAAGGGTGCACAAGTTTGTACAAGGGTGTACAAGTGTGTACAAGCTTGTACAAGTGTGTACAAGCTTGTACAAGTGTGTACAAGGGTGTACAGGTTTGTACAAGGTTTTACAAGTGTGTACAAGGGTGTACAAGTATGTACAAGAATGTACAATTTTGTACAAGTGTGTACAAGTTTTTAAAAGGTTGTACAAGTGTGTACAAGGGTGTACAAGTGTGTACAAGGTTGTACAAGTGTGTACAAGGTTGTACAAGTGTGTACAAGCTTGAACAAGTGTGTACAAGGTTGTACAAGTGTGTACAAGGTTGTACAAGTGTGTACAAGGTTGCACAAGTGTGTACAAGAGTGTACAATCGTGTACAAGCTTGTACAAGTGTGTACAAGGGTGTACAGGTTTGTACAAGGTTGTACAAGTGTGTACAAGGTTGTACAAGTGTGTACAAGGGTGTACAAGTTTGTACAAGTGTGTACAAGTTTGTACAAGTGTGTACAAGGTTGTACAAGTGTGTACAAGGTTGCACAAGTGTGTACAAGAGTGTACAATCGTGTACAAGCTTGTACAAGTGTGTACAAGGGTGTAGAGGTTTGTACAAGGTTGTACAATTGTGTACAAGGGTGCACAAGTTTGTACAAGGGTGTACAAGTGTGTACAAGCTTGTACAAGTGTGTACAAGCTTGTACAAGTGTGTACAAGGGTGTACAGGTTTGTACAATTTTGTACAAGTGTTTACAAGGGTGTACAAGTATGTACAAGTATGTACAAGTTTGTACAAGTGTGTACAAGTTTGTAAAAGGTTGTACATGTGTGTACAAGGGTGTACAAGTGTGTACAAGGGTGCACAAGTGTGTACAAGGTTGTACAATCGTGTACAAGCTTGTACAAATGTGTACAAGTGTGTACAGGTTTGTACAAGGTTGTACAAGTGTGTACAAGGGTGTACAAATGTATACAAGGATGTAAAAGTTTGTACAAGTGTGTACAAGTTTGTACAAGGTTGTACAAGTAAGTACAAGTTTGTACAAGAATGTACAAGTGTGTACAAGGTTTTACAATTGTGTAAAAGGTTGTACAAGTGTGTACAAGGTTGTACAAGTGTGTACAAGGTTGTACAAGTGTGTATAAGGTTGTACAAGTGTGTACAAGCTTGTACAAGTGTGTACAAGGTTGTACAAGTGTGTACAAGGTTGTTCAAGTGTGTACATGTTTGTACAAGTGTGTTTAAGTTTGTACAAGGTTGTACAAATGTGTACAAGGGTGTACAAAAGTGTTCAAGGGTGCACAAGTTTGTACAAGGGTGTACAAGTGTGTACAAGCTTGTACAAGTGTTTACAAGCTTGTACAAGTGTGTACAAGCTTGTACAAGTGTGTACAAGGGTGTACAGGTTTGTACAAGGTTGTACAAGTGTGTACAAGGGTGTACAAGTATGTACAAGAATGTAAAATTTTGTACAAGTGTGTACAAGTTTGTACAAGGTTGTACAAATGTGTACAAAAGTGTACAAAAGTGTACAAGGGTGCACAAGTTTGTACAAGGGTGTTCAAGTGTGTACAAGCTTGTACAAGTGTGTACAAGCTTGTACAAGGGTTTACAGGTTTGTACAAGGTTGAACAAGTGTGTACAAGGGTGTACAAAAGTGTACAAGGGTGCACAAGTTTGTACAAGGGTGTACAAGTGTGTACAAGCTTGTACAAGTGTGTACAAGCTTGTACAAGGGTTTACAGGTTTGTACAAGGTTGTACAAGTGTGTACAAGGTTGTACAAGTATGTACAAGAATGTACAAGTTTGTACAAGTGTGTACAAGTTTGTAAAAGGTTGTACAAGTGTGTACAAGGGTGTACAAATGTGTACAAGGATGTAAAAGAGTGTACAAGTGTGTACAAGTTTGTACAAGGTTGTACAAGTGTGTACAAGTTTGTACAAGGTTGTACAAATTTGTACAAGTGTGTACAAGGTTGTACAAGTGTGTACAAGGGTGTACAAGTTTGTAAAAGTGTGTACAAGTTTGTACAAGGTTGTACACGTGTGTACAAGGTTTTACAATTGTGTACAAGGTTGTACAAGTGTGTACAAGGTTGTACAAGTGTGTACAAGGTTGTACAAGTGTGTACAAGGTTGTACAAGTGTGTACAAGGTTGTACAAGTGTATACAAGGTTGTACAAGTGTACACAAGTTTGTACAAGTGTGTACAAGTTTGTACAAGTGTGTACAAGTTTGTACAAGTTTGTACAAATGTGTACAAGGGTGTAAAAAAGTGTACAAGGGTGCACAAGTTTGTACAAGGGTGTACAAGTGTGTACAAGCTTGTACAAGTGTGTACAAGGGTGTACAGGTTTGTACAAGGTTGTACAAGTGTTTACAAGGGTGTACAAGTATGTACAAGAATGTACAAGTTTGTACAAGTGTGTACAAGTTTGTAAAAGGTTGTACAAGTGTGTACAAAGGTGTACAAGTGTGTACAAGGTTGCACAAGTGTGTACAAGAGTGTACAATCGTGTACAAGCTTGTACAAGTGTGTACAAGGGTGTACAGGTTTGTACAAGGTTGTACAAGTGTGTACAAGGTTGTACAAGTGTGTACAAGCTTGTACAAGTGTGTACAAGGTTGTACAAGTGTGTACAAGGTTGTACAAGTGTGTACAAGCTTGTACAAGTGTGTACAAGGTTTGTACAAGTGTGTACAAGGTTGTTCAAGTGTGTACATGTTTGTACAAGTGTGTTTACGTTTGTACAAGGTTGTACAAATGTGTACAAGGGTGTACAAAAGTGTTCAAGGGTGCACAAGTTTGTACAAGGGTGTACAAGTGTGTACAAGCTTGTACAAGTGTGTACAAGCTTGTACAAGTGTGTACAAGCTTGTACAAGTGTGTACAAGCTTTTACAAGTGTGTACAAGGGTGTACAGGTTTGTACAAGGTTGTACAAGTGTGTACAAGGGTGTACAAGTGTGTACAAGGTTGTAAAAGTGTGTACAAGGTTTTACAATTGTGTACAAGGTTGTACAAGTGTGTACAAGGTTGTACAAGTGTGTACAAGGTTGTACAAGTGTGTACAAGGTTGTACTAGTGTACACAAGTTTGTACAAGTGTGTACAAGTTTGTACAAGTGTGTACAAGTTTGTACAAGGTTGTACAAATGTGTACAAGGGTGTACAAAAGTGTACAAGGGTGCACAAGTTTGTACAAGGGTGTACAAGTGTGTACAAGCTTGTACAAGTGTGTACAAGCTTGTACAAGTGTGTACAAGCTTGTACAAGTGTGTATAAGGGTGTACAGGTTTGTACAAGGTTGTACAAGTGTGTACAAGGGTGTACAAGTATGTACAAGAATGTACAATTTTGTACAAGTGTGTACAAGTTTGTAAAAGGTTGTACAAGTGTGTACAAGGGTGTACAAGTGTGTACAAGGTTGTACAAGTGTGTACAAGCTTGAACAAGTGTGTACAAGGTTGTACAAGTGTGTACAAGGTTGTACAAGTGTGTACAAGGTTGCACAAGTGTGTACAAGAGTGTACAATCTTGTACAAGCTTGTACAAGTGTGTACAAGGGTGTACAGGTTTGTACAAGGTTGTACAAGTGTGTACAAGGTTGTACAAGTGTGTACAAGGGTGTACAAGTTTGTACAAGTGTGTACAAGTTTGTACAAGTGTGTACAAGTTTGTACAAGTTTGTACAAATGTATACAAGGGTTTACAAAAGTGTACAAGGGTGCACAAGTTTGTACAAGGGTGTACAAGTGTGTACAAGCTTGTACAAGTGTGTACAAGCTTGTACAAGTGTGTACACGGGTGTACAGGTTTGTACAATTTTGTACAAGTGTTTACAAGGGTGTACAAGTATGTACAAGAATGTACAAGTTTGTACAAGTGTGTACAAGTTTGTAAAAGGTTGTACATGTGTGTACAAGGGTGTACAAGTGTGTACAAGGGTGCACAATTGTGTACAAGGGTGTACAATCGTGAACAAGCTTGTACAAGTGTGTACAAGGGTGTACAGGTTTGTACAAGGTTGTACAAGTGTGTACAAGGGTGTAAAAATGTATACAAGGATGTAAAAGTTTGTACAAGTGTTTACAAGTTTGTACAAGGTTGTACAAGTAAGTACAAGTTTGTACAAGAATGTACAAGTGTGTACAAGGTTTTACAATTGTGTAAAAGGTTGTACAAGTGTGTACAAGGTTGTACAAGTGTGTACAAGCTTGTACAAGTGTGTACAAGGTTGTACAAGTGTGTACAAGGCTGTACAAGTGTGTACAAGCTTGTACAAGTGTGTACAAGGTTGTACAAGTGTGTACAAGGTTGTTCAAGTGTGTACATGTTTGTACAAGTGTGTTTAAGTTTGTACAAGGTTGTACAAATGTGTACAAGGGTGTACAAAAGTGTTCAAGGGTGCACAAGTTTGTACAAGGGTGTACAAGTGTGTACAAGCTTGTACAAGTGTGTACAAGCTTGTACAAGTGTGTACAAGCTTGTACAAGTGTGTACAAGCTTGTACAAGTGTGTACAAGGGTGTACAGGATTGTACAAGGTTGTACAAGTGTGTACAAGGGTGTACAAGTATGTACAATAATGTAAAATTTTGTACAAGGGTGTACAAAAGTGTACAAGGTTGTACAAGTGTGTACAAGGTTTTACAATTGTGTACAAGGTTGTACAAGTGTGTACAAGGTTGTACAAGTGTGTACGAGGTTGTACAAGTGTGTACAAGGTTGTACAAGTGTGTACAAGGTTGTACAAATGTGTACAAGGTTGTACAAGTGTACACAAGTTTGTACAAGTGTCTTACAAGTCTTAATATTTAGAGGGATGTCTTGTTATTTGAAGGGATGTCTTAATATTTAGAGGGATGTCTTGTTATTTAGAGGGATGTCTTGTTATTTAGAGGGATGTCTTGTTATTTAGAGGGATGTCTTGTTTTTTAAAGGGTTGTCTTGTTATTTGGAGGGATGTCTTAATATTTAGAGGGATGTCTTGGTATTTAGAGGGATGTCTTGTTATTTAGAGGGATGTCTTAATATTTAGCGGAATGTCTTAAGGGATATCTTGTTTTTTAGAGGGTTGTCTTGTAATTTAGATGGGATGTCTTGTTATTTAGAGGGATGTCTTGTTATTTACAGGTATGTCTTGTTTTTTAGAGGGATGTCTTAATATTTAGAGGAATGTCTTGTTATATAGATGGATGTCTTGTTATTTAGAGGGATGTCTTGATATTTAGAGGGATGTCTTGTTTTTTAGAGAGATGTCTTGTTATTTAGAGGGTTTTTTTGTTTTTTAGAGGGTTGTCTTGTTATTTGGAGGGATGTCTTGTTATTTAGATTGATGTCTTAATATTTAGAGGGATGTCTTTTTATTTGGAGGGATGTCTTGTTATTTAGAGGGATGTCTTGTTATTTAGAGGAATGTCTTGTTATTTAAAAGGGATGTCTTGTTATTTAGAGGGATGTCTTGTTATTTAGAGGGATGTCTTGTTATTTAGAGGGATGTCTTGTTATTTAGAGGGATGTCTTGCTATTTTGAGGGATTTCTTGTTATTTGGAGGGATGTCTTGTTATTTAGAGGGATGTCTTGTTATTTAGAGGGATGTCTTGTTATTTAAAAGGGATGTCTTGTTATTTAGAGGGATGTCTTGTTATTTAGAGAGATGTCTTGTTATTTAAAGGGATGTCTTAATATTTAGAGGGATGTCTAGTTATTTAGAGGGATGTCTTTTTATTTAGAGGGATGTCTTGTTATTTAGAGGGATGTCTTGTTATTTAGAGGGATGTCTTGTTATTTGAAGGGATGTCTTAATATTTAGAGGGATGTCTTGCTATTTTGAGGGATTTCTTGTTATTTGGAGGGATGTCTTGTTATTTAGAGGGATGTCTTGTTATTTAGAGGGATGTCTTGTTATTTAAAAGGGATGTCTTGTTATTTAGAGGGATGTCTTGTTATTTAGAGAGATGTCTTGTTATTTAAAGGGATGTCTTAATATTTAGAGGGATGTCTTGTTATTTAGAGGGATGTCTTAATATTTAGAGGGATGTCTTGTTATTTGAAGGGATGTCTTAATATTTAGAGGGATGTCTTGTTATTTAGAGGGATGTCTTGTTATTTAGAGGGATGTCTTGTTTTTTAAAGGGTTGTCTTGTTATTTGGAGGGATGTCTTAATATTTAGAGGGATGTCTTGGTATTTAGAGGGATGTCTTGTTATTTAGAGGGATGTCTTGTTATTTAGAGGGATGTCTTCTTATTTGGAGGGAAGTCTTGTTATTTGGAGGAATGTCTTGTTATTTAGAGGGATATCTTGTTATTTGGAGGGATGTCTTGTTATTTAGAGGGATGTCTTGCTATTTAGAGGGATGTCTTTTTATTTGGAGGGATGTCTTGTTATTTAGAGGGATGTCTTGTTATTTAGAGGAATGTCTTGTTATTTAAAAGGGATGTCTTGTTATTTAGAGGGACGTCTTGTTATTTAGTGGGATGTCTTGTTATTTAGAGGGATGTCTTGTTATTTAGAGAGATGTCTTGTTATTTAAAGGGATGTCTTAATATTTAGAGGGATATCTTGTTATTTAGAGGGATGTCTTAATATTTAGAGGGATGTCTTGTTATTTGGAGGGATGTCTTAATATTTAGAGGGATGTCTTGTTATTTAGAGGGATGTCTTGTTATTTAGAGGGATGTCTTGTTTTTTAAAGGGTTTTCTTGTTATTTGGAGGGATGTCTTAATATTTAGAGGGATGTCTTGGTATTTGGAGGGATGTCTTGTTATTTAGAGGGATGTCTTAATATTTAGCGGAATGTCTATCTTATTAGAGGGATGTCTTGTTATTTAGAGGGATGTCTTGTTATTTAGAGGGATGTCTTTATATTTGGAGGGATGTCTTGTTATTTAGAGGGATGTCTTAATATTTAGAGGGATGTCTTGTTTTTTAGTGGGATGTCTTGTTATTTAGAGGGATGTCTTGTTATTTAGAGGGTTTTTTTGTTTTTTAGAGGGTTGTCTTGTTATTTGGAGGGATGTCTTGTTATTTAGATTGATGTCTTAATATTTAGAGGGATGTCTTGTTTTTTAGAGGGATGTCTTGTTATTTAGAGGGATGTCTTGTTATTTAGAGGGATGTCTTGTTATTTAGAGGGATGTCTTGTTATTTGAAGGGATGTCTTAATATTTAGAGAGATGTCTTGTTATTTAGAGGGATGTCTTGTTATTTAGAGGGATGTCTTCATATTTGGAGGGATGTCTTCATATTTGGAGGGATGTCTTGTTATTTAGAGGGATGTCTTGTTATTTGGAGGGATGCTTGTTATTAAGAGGGATGTCTTATAATTTAGAGGGATGTCTTGTTATTTGGAGGTATGTCTTGTTATTTAGAGGGATGTCTTGTTATTTAGAGGGATGTCTTGGTATTTAGAGGGATGTCTAGTTATTTAGAGGGATGTCTTTTTATTTAGAGGGATGTCTTGTTATTTAGAGGGATGTCTTGGTATTTGGAGGGATGTCTAGTTATTTAGAGGGATGTCTTTTTATTTAGAGGGATGTCTTGTTATTTAGAGGGATGTCTTGTTATTTAGAGGGATGTCTTGTTATTTGAAGGGATGTCTTAATATTTAGAGGGATGTCTTGCTATTTTGAGGGATTTCTTGTTATTTGGAGGGATGTCTTGTTATTTAGAGGGATGTCTTGTTATTTAGAGGAATGTCTTGTTATTTAAAAGGGATGTCTTGTTATTTAGAGGGATGTCTTGTTATTTAGTGGGATGTCTTGTTATTTAGAGGGATGTCTTGTTATTTAGAGAGATGTCTTGTTATTTAAAGGGATGTCTTAATATTTAGAGGGATGTCTTGTTATTTAGAAGGATGTCTTAATATTTAGAGGGATGTCTTGTTATTTGAAATGAAATGAAATGAAATGAAATATTATTTATTTATCCAGGCAAAAGTTAGGGCCACATGGCCCTTTCTTACACTTAACCTGTCATAAACATAACACACATATTTTACCAATTACATTAATATACAACAAAAACAAAATCTAAATCAAGGATACAAAAACTTAAACAAAAGAAAATAACTTACATTTTAAACTGTACAAAAATAATCTTCCTCTTTTCCTCTCTCTCTCTCTCTCTCACACACACACACACACGCACACACCAAGCACATCTGTCAGTGACCAACCACGCGTACAAGCCCCTAGGACAAACCAACCATGGCCATACGTTCAAAATACATATTTTTTAGCGCTGCCACAAACCGGGAACGGTTATCAAGGGATTTGATGGCTAAGGGTAGGTCATTCCAAAGTCGGCAAGCGGTCACAACAAACGCCCCGTCGTAAACTGCAGTCCTATGATGAGGCATACGCAAAGTCAATGAAGCATAGCGTGAAAATCTAACACTTTCTTCAGCTACAAACCTAAAATCATCTACAAAATATTTTGGAAAATTTGATTTTATTATTGAATAGGTTAGCAAAAGGATTTTAATTGATCTAAGGTCACATAGCTTTAATAGTTTAGAATTAATGTAGTAAGGCGTGATACGCTCACTGCGTCTCAGATCATAAATGAATCTCAAGCAGTAATTCTGAGCGCGTTGGAGAGCATCAGCGAGGTTTACAGTCATGTCATTGATCACAGAGTTGCAGTAAGTGAAGTGGGGGAAGACAAGTGATTTGACGAGATGTATTTTTATGTGCATTGGCAAAAAGTTTTGTAATTTTTTAAGTGTGTGGATTGATGCAAACACCTTTTTACGGATGTCTAAGACTGCATCGCCCCAAGTAAGTGTCGAGTTCATAGTAAGTCCTAGGTTTTTGACCTTGTCACAGTAAAGCAAAGCTGTTCCATTTATATTTATTGGATTTGTCGTGAGAAAGTCAATTGAGTTCCGTAACCGTGGATGACAAATTATGATAGGTTTAGTTTTTTCGTGATTGAGTCTGAGTCCGTGTTTATTAGTCCAAGTAATGATTTTCTCGATATCTTCATTCACTCTCTGAACACTTTCGTTGATCTGTTTGGGTGAAAAATGTGTATAAATCTGTAAGTCATCAGCATACATGTGGTATTTACAGTTTGTGAGGACTGAGCTCAAGTCGTTTATGTATAGTACGAACAACAGAGGACCAAGGATGGACCCCTGAGGTACACCACTAGTAACTGTCTCCCAGTCAGATCGTAAGTCATCAACCTCAACACACTGCCGCCTGTCTGACAGATAGGATCCCAGCCAGTCCAATACACCATTTGAAAACCCTATGGCCCTTAGCTTTTCTAAGAGGAGCTTGTGATTTACACAGTCAAAGGCTTTAGAGAAATCAAATAAGGTAAGAATCGTTCCCTGCCGATGTTCCATTGCTAGTCTAATGTCGTCCGTCACACGTAAAAGTGCTGTTTCTGTACTATGAGCTGCTCGAAAGCCAGACTGTGAGTTGCATAAGATATTGTTTTCAGTCAGAAAATCAGTTATTTGGCAGTGAACGATTCTTTCAAGGCCTTTAGATAATGCGGGCAATATACTGATCGGCCTGAAGTCCTGGCAAGAAGCCGGGGCTGGGATCTTATTCAAGGGTCGAATTAGGGCAGACTTCCAAGAAATAGGGAATGTGCTTTGCCTTAAGGATGTGTTGAAAATATATGTGATAGTTGGGAGAATAGCAAAGAGAATGTCTTTAATAAAGCGAATTGGAATGCCGTCCGATCCGACAGCATTACTCCGAATACGTCGAATAGATTTCAGAACATCAGACTGTAGTACAGGTCTAAAAGTGAACTTAGGATATCCCAATTCTTGAGCAGGGGAGTTTCTTAACTCAGTTACGTGACTTTCAACTTGTTGTTGATTGATGCTTTGGCCAAAGGAAGAGAAGAATGCATTTAATTCATTGAGAGGAATGTTGACTCTTTGTGCATCAGGTTGTTTCCCAAGCCCAAGACTTTTTACGTTACGCCATAAAACTCTAGATGGTTGGTTCTTATTTTCAAAAAGCATATGAATGTGTCTTAATTTTGAAATTCGCAAAAGTTGTTTGACTCTATTTCGTAAATACCGGTACTCTTCCATTTCTACTTGATTCTGGGAACGCCTTGCTCTCCTAAAAAGACAGTCACGTCTTGCCATCAAGCTACGTATTTCAGGGGTTATCCATGGCACTGGACGTTTTTTAGTCAAACGTTTTGAAACAATTGGAGCATGTTTATCAAATAAATGTAAAATTGTATTGTTCAGTTCATTTACCATTTCATCAAGACATGGTAAATTTTCAATTAGATGCCATGGTGTGTTCTGGATATCTGTCATGAACTCAACTTCATTCATATTCTTAAAATCCCTATATTTTATAAATTTAGTCTTGGGTTTGGGTGCCTTAACTGAATACACACAAAATATGAGGTCATGCTTGGATACTGCTGGAACTGGAAGCTGCCCATGATGTACAATGTCTTCAGCATCTGATACTACTATTAAGTCTAAGAGAGTGTCAGACTCGGCAGTATGATGTGTAGGGTCCAGTGGGAGTATGTTTAAGTTACATGAGTCGAACAATGTAGTCAGTTGTCTGTATTCATAGTTTTGATTTGTTGAAAGTAGGTCAGTGTTGAAGTCACCCATGATCAAGACATGACTAAATCTAAATAATGAATTTAACAGAGCGTTTTCAAATTCCAGTAGATTGCCCACTCTAGGTGGGCGGTAACACACACTTAACAAAAGGTCAACACCAGATAGACTAATTTCTATCATTAAAAATTCAGGTTTTGCCGAATACTCAGAATTTGAACAGTTGACAACTTTAAAATTGATTCCCTCCCTGATATAAACTGCAACACCTCCACCCTGCTTGCCGGTTCTATCATTGCGCTGCAGAATATAGCCAGGGAGGTTTACTTCATGTGATGGAATGCTCGGCTTCAACCACGACTCTGAAACTGCAATTAGATCAAAATCCCTGTATTTGAACATTTCTCTTACCTCATCAATATGCGCACGCAACGACTGAGCGTTGATGTGCGCCGCCTTTAGTTTCTTGGGGTAAGGAGAAAGGGAGCGAGAGAGAAGGTCGGCGGTTGATAATGGGTGCTGAGGGAGGGGTGAGGGGGGAGTGATAAGCCGGCCGGTGTGACGAGCACTATGAGGATGTGGACTGGCTATCCTGGGTCCACGGGTCGCAGCGCCACGGCAGGCGCATCCCAGGCGCGCACACACATCGTGATCACTGACACATTCACACACACATGCATACAATCACTCAACTCAATACATGAGATAATCTCCATAAATTAAACTAGCAACATTTTGTTTAAACGCGTGAAGCATTACAGACTCCGAAACAATAGACTTAGCAATACAATATTATTTCAGATAATAGCAATTAAATAAATAAAAAATAAAATAACTAATAAGCAACGAGACATGTATTTTATATAAGATCTACTCGAACAAACAGTTTGACTTCGGACAAAAATATTAATATGATTTTATTTAATGCAGGCAAAAAGGTAAACAATGTTCTTTGTAAATAATTTAAGTTATCTAACAAAACATGCTAATAGTATAATATAATACCAATAACGAGTGTATACTTAATTTCAATTATAAATTTAAAAAATAATAATGCTTCATTAAAAATAAATATGTAAATAGGTTTAAAGTAATTAAATAAAAATTTAAATACATATTTATAAAATAAAATCTCTGTAAATGACGTATACAACTCTAATATATCATTTTTAAATAAATAGCAGAGCATATATAGGCCTACAATAATTGTCATGAATCACTTATCATTCATTATTTATAAACAAATCTGACATATATTAGAGAAAATTCATTTGTCTCGATAATAATTAGCTAGATATGGATAGTAATAGCAGTAATCGTTTTATTGAAGCATTGCAGTCTTGAAACAGTTATTTGCAAACCAGCCTATCAAGTAATTTTGTTAAGATAATAAAATATTCAATATTTATTAATAGTAACAAGAAATAATAATAATAAACTTAAAATATTACTTTTGTATGAAAAATAATTAAATAAAAAATATGCTAACTGTTAAAAAGCTGTTGTGCAAAATTTACAACATGATAAGAAGAATGAGAAAACAACTAATAAAGACAATTTTCTTATCTGGGCGAGTTGGTCCTGGATCCGGTCGGTGTCGGGTTTCTCACCTCGGGCGGAAGATCAGCCATGCTCGTCGCCACGTTCTTGGTCCCCTTATCAAGCCACAGCACCCTGCCGTCGAGTGTCCACACGTTTTTGGCGCCAAACTTCGACACGACCCTCCGGTATACCTGATGTCGACGGTGTGTCAGATCCTCCTTGATAATGATACCAGTCCCTTTTAACTTCTTTTTCGCTTCAAAAACCGTCCGTCGTGATCTGTAGGATGAAAAACGTACAATTATGGGTCTCTCTTGCTTCAACTCGCCAGGCTCCAGTTCCCGATGTGGACCGACACGATGCGACCGTGAGATGGCGTCCCTTGATAGGTCGATTCCCAATTTTTCACGGCACAACTCTAACACCAGAGCGTCTGTATCCTCGTCTTTTTTCTCTTCAATTCCGAATACACGAATATTATCTCGTCGCTGGTATTGTTCTAAGTCGTCGATCCTGTCCTCCAACCTCCCGTTGACCACCTTCAGTTTATTTTGCAGGTAACCGACCTCGTCTTGCAACTTGCATATTGCTTCATTGAAAGTAGCCAATGCCGCTTCCACAGCCACTCGTACAGCCTTCTCCACTGCCGTCTGTATTGCCGCGAGTAGCGCTGCGTCGATGTTATCAGTGCGGCCGGCTGGCATTGTTGATGTTTTGGCAGAACTCGTTGCTGGAGCTGCAGCCGGGTCTGATAACGAGCGCTGTAGATGTTCTTTTCTGCCACTGGATAGCAGCACCGGCTTGACTTTGTTTCCTGATCTCAACTTCGGTGGAGAACGGAACATTAAAATTGTCTTTGAGGTTAGAAACTAAAAATAACTTTGCAATCACTAATATTAGTTCAATTAAATCAAATAAGTCGAACAACACGAAGAAAAACTAAAAATCCACTTATATAAACAATATTAAAACAAATAAATATCAACTTAAATAAATATTTTGGCAAAATTAACGGAGCTGAACTGAACACGCGTTCACTCAAGCAATGTCATCCCCTCCAATCTTATTTGGAGGGATGTCTTAATATTTAGAGGGATGTCTTGTTATTTAGAGGGATGTCTTGTTATTTAGAGAGATGTCTTGTTATTTAAAGGGATGTCTTAATATTTAGAGGGATGTCTTGTTATTTAGAGGGATGTCTTAATATTTAGAGGGATGTCTTGTTATTTGAAGGGATGTCTTAATATTTAGAGGGATGTCTTGTTATTTAGAGGGATGTCTTGTTATTTAGAGGGATGTCTTGTTTTTTAAAGGGTTGTCTTGTTATTTGGAGGGATGTCTTGGTATTTAGAGGGATGTCTTGTTATTTAGAGGGATGTCTTGTTATTTAGAAGGATGTCTTCTTATTTGGAGGGAAGTCTTGTTATTTGGAGGAATGTCTTGTTATTTAGAGGGATATCTTGTTATTTGGAGGGATGTCTTGTTATTTAGAGGGATGTCTTGCTATTTAGAGGGATGTCTTTTTATTTGGAGGGATGTCTTGTTATTTAGAGGGATGTCTTGTTATTAAGTGGAATGTCTTGTTATTTAAAAGGGATGTCTTGTTATTTAGAGGGACGTCTTGTTATTTAGTGGGATGTCTTGTTTTTTGGAGGGATGTCTTGTTATTTAGAGGGATGTCTTGTTATTTAAAGGGATGTCTTAATATTTAGAGGGATGTCTTGTTATTTAGAGGGATGTCTTAATATTTAGAGGGATGTCTTGTTATTTGGAGGGATGTCTTAATATTTAGAGGGATGTCTTGTTATTTAGAGGGATGTCTTGTTATTTAGAGGGATGTCTTGTTATTTAGAGGGATGTCTTGTTTTTTAAAGGGATTTCTTGTTATTTGGAGGGATGTCTTAATATTTAGAGGGATGTCTTGGTATTTGGAGGGATGTCTTGTTATTTAGAGGGATGTCTTAATATTTAGCGGAATGTCTAGTTTATTAGAGGGATGTCTTGTTATTTAGAGGGATGTCTTGTTATTTAGAGGGATGTCTTCATATTTGGAGGGATGTCTTGTTATTTAGAGGGATGTCTTAATATTTAGAGGGATGTCTTGTTTTTTAGTGGGATGTCTTGTTATTTAGAGGGATGTCTTGTTATTTGGAGAGATGTCTTTTTATTTAGAGGGATGTCTTGTTTTTTAGAGGGTTGTCTTGTTATTTGGAGGGATGTCTTGTTTTTTCGAGGGTTGTCTTGTAATTTAGATGGGATGTCTTGTTATTTAGAGGGATGTCTTAATATTTAGCGGAATGTCTTGTTTATTAGAGGGATGTCTTGCTATTTAGAGGGATGTCTTTTTATTTGGAGGGATGTCTTGTTATTTAGAGGGATGTCTTGTTATTTAGAGGAATGTCTTGTTATTTAAAAGGGATGTCTTGTTATTTAGAGGGATGTCTTGTTATTTAGTGGGATGTCTTGTTATTTAGAGGGATGTCTTGTTATTTAGAGAGATGTCTTGTTATTTAAAGGGATGTCTTAATATTTAGAGGGATGTCTTGTTATTTAGAGGGATGTCTTAATATTTAGCGGAATGTCTTGTTTTATTAGAGGGATGTCTTGCTATTTAGAGGGATGTCTTTTTATTTGGAGGGATGTCTTGTTATTTAGAGGGATGTCTTGTTATTTAGAGGAATGTCTTGTTATTTAAAAGGGATGTCTTGTTATTTAGAGGGATGTCTTGTTATTTAGTGGGATGACTTGTTATTTAGAGGGATGTCTTGTTATTTAGAGAGATGTCTTGTTATTTAAAGGGATGTCTTAATATTTAGAGGGATGTCTTGTTATTTAGAGGGATGTCTTAATATTTAGAGGGATGTCTTGTTATTTGAAGGGATGTCTTAATATTTAGAGGGATGTCTTGTTATTTAGAGGGATGTCTTGTTATTTAGAGGGATGTCTTGTTTTTTAAAGGGTTGTCTTGTTATTTGGAGGGATGTCTTAATATTTAGAGGGATGTCTTGGTATTTAGAGGGATGTCTTGTTATTTAGAGGGATGTCTTAATATTTAGCGGAATGTCTAGTTTATTAGAGGGATGTCTTGTTATTTAGAGGGATGTCTTGTTATTTAGAGGGATGTCTTGTTTTTTAGAGGGTTGTCTTGTTATTTGGAGGGATGTCTTGTTTTTTAGAGGGTTGTGTTGTAATTTAGATGGGATGTCTTGTTATTTAGAGGGATGTCTTGTTATTTACAGGTATGTCTTGTTATTTAGAGGGATGTCTTAATATTTAGAGGAATGTCTTGTTATATAGATGGATGTCTTGTTATTTAGAGGGATGTCTTGATATTTAGAGGGATGTCTTGTTTTTTAGAGAGATGTCTTGTTATTTAGAGGGTTTTTCTGTTTTTTAGAGGGTTGTCTTGTTATTTGGAGGGATGTCTTGTTATTTAGATTGATGTCTTAATATTTAGAGGGATGTCTTGTTTTTTAGAGGGATGTCTTGTTATTTAGAGGGATGTCTTGTTATTTAGAGGGATGTCTTGTTATTTAGAGGGATGTCTTGTTATTTAGAGGGATGTCTTGTTATTTGAAGGGATGTCTTAATATTTAGAGAGATGTCTTGTTATTTAGAGGGATGTCTTGTTATTTAGAGGGATGTCTTGTTATTTAGAGGGATGTCTTCATATTTGGAGGGATGTCTTGTTATTTAGAGGGATGTCTTGTTATTTGGAGGGATGTCTTAATATTTAGCGGAATGTCTAGTTTATTAGAGGGAGGTCTTGTTATTTAGAGGGATGACATGTTATTTAGAGGGATGTCTTAATATTTGGAGGGATGTCTTGTTATTTAGAGGGATGTCTTAATATTTAGAGGGATGTCTTGTTTTTTAGTGGGATGTCTTGTTTTTTAGAGGGTTGTCTTGTTATTTGGAGGGATGTCTTGTTTTTTAGAGGGTTGTCTAGGTATTTAGAGGGATGTCTTGTTATTTAGAGGGATGTCTTGTTATTTAGAGGGATGTCTTCTTATTTGGAGGGAAGTCTTGTTATTTGGAGGAATGTCTTGTTATTTAGAGGGATATCTTGTTATTTGGAGGTATGTCTTGTTATTTAGAGGGATGTCTTGCTATTTAGAGGGATGTCTTTTTATTTGGAGGGATGTCTTGTTATTTAGAGGGATGTCTTGTTATTTAGAGGAATGTCTTGTTATTTAAAAGGGATGTCTTGTTATTTAGAGGGACGTCTTGTTATTTAGTGGGATGTCTTGTTATTTAGAGGGATGTCTTGTTATTTAGAGAGATGTCTTGTTATTTAAAGGGATGTCTTAATATTTAGAGGGATGTCTTGTTATTTAGAGGGATGTCTTAATATTTAGAGGGATGTCTTGTTATTTGGAGGGATGTCTTAATATTTAGAGGGATGTCTTGTTATTTAGAGGGATGTCTTGTTATTTAGAGGGATGTCTTGTTTTTTAAAGGGTTGTCTTGTTATTTGGAGGGATGTCTTAATATTTAGAGGGATGTCTTGGTATTTGGAGGGATGTCTTGTTATTTAGAGGGATGTCTTAATATTTAGCGGAATGTCTAGTTTATTAGAGGGATGTTTTGTTATTTAGAGGGATGTCTTGTTATTTAGAGGGATGTCTTAATATTTGGAGGGATGTCTTGTTATTTAGAGGGATGTCTTATTTGTACAACCTTGTACAAACTTGTACACACTTGTACAAACTTGTACACACTTGTACAACCTTGTACACACTTGTACAACCTTGTACACACTTGTACAACCTCGTACACACTTGTACAACCTTGTACACACTTGTACAACCTTGTACACAATTGTAAAACCTTGTACACACTTGTACAACCTTGTACACACTTGTACACCCTTGTACACACTTGTACAAAATTTTACATTCTTGTACATACTTGTACACCCTTGTACACACTTGTACAACCTTGTACAAACCTGTACACCCTTGTACACACTTGTACAAGCTTGTACACACTTGTACAAGCTTGTACACACTTGTACAAGCTTGTACACACTTGTACAAGCTTGTACACACTTGTACACCCTTGTACAAACTTGTGCACCCTTGAACACTTTTGTACACCCTTGTACACATTTGTACAACCTTGTACAAACTTAAACACACTTGTACAAACATGTACACACTTGAACAACCTTGTACACACTTGTACAACCTTGTACACACTTGTACAAGCTTGTATACACTTGTACAACCTTGTACACACTTGTACAACCTTGTACACACTTGTACAAGCTTGTACACACTTGTACAACCTTGTACACACTTGTACAACCTTTTACACAATTGTAAAACCTTGTACACACTTGTACATTCTTGTACAAACTTGTACTTACTTGTACAACCTTGTACAAACTTGTACACACTTGTACAAACTTTTACATCCTTGTATACATTTGTACACCCTTGTACACACTTGTACAACCTTGTACAAACCTGTACACCCTTGTACACACTTGTACAAGCTTGTACACGATTGTACACCCTTGTACACACTTGTGCACCCTTGTACACACTTGTACACCCTTGTACACACATGTACAACCTTTTACAAACTTGTACACACTTGTACAAACTTGTACATTCTTGTACATACTTGTACACCCTTGTAAACACTTGTACAAAATTGTACAAACCTGTACACCCTTGTACACACTTGTACAAGCTTGTACACACTTGTTCAAGCTTGTACACACTTGTACACCCTTGTACAAACTTGTGCACCCTTGTACACTTTTGTACACCCTTGTATACATTTGTACAAACTTGTACAAACTTGTACACACTTGTACAAACTTGTACACACTTGTACAAACTTGTACACCCTTGTACACACTTGTAAAACCTTGTACACACTTGTACAACCTTGTACAAACCTGTACACCCTTGTACACACTTGTACAAGCTTGTACACGATTGTACACTCTTGTACACACTTGTGCAACCTTGTACACACTTGTACAACCTTGTACACACTTGTACAACCTTGTACACACTTGTTCAAGCTTGTACACACTTGTACAACCTTGTACACACTTGTACACCCTTGTACACACTTGTACAAACTTTTACAAACTTGTACACACTTGTACAAAATTGTACATTCTTGTACATACTTGTACACTCTTGTACACACTTGTACAACCTTGTACAAACCTGTACACCCTTTACACACTTGTACAAGCTTGTACACACTTGTACAAGCTTGTACACACTTGTACACCCTTGTACAAACTTGTGCACCCTTGTACACTTTTGTACATCCTTGTACACATTTGTACAACCTTGTACAAACTTGTACACACTTGTACAAACTTGTACACACTTGTACAAACTTGTGTACACTTGTACAACCTTGTACACACTTGTACAACCTTGTACACACTTTTACAACCTTGTACACACTTGTACAACCTCGTACACACTTGTACAACCTTGTACACACTTGTACAACCTTGTACACAATTGTAAAACCTTGTACACACTTGTACAACCTTGTACACACTTGTACACCCTTGTACACACTTGTACAAAATTTTACATTCTTGTACATACTTGTACACCCTTGTACACACTTGTACAACCTTGTACAAACCTGTACACCCTTGTACACACTTGTACAAGCTTGTACACACTTGTACAAGCTTGTACACACTTGTACAAGCTTGTACAAACTTGTACACCCTTGTACAAACTTGTGCACCCTTGAACACTTTTGTACACCCTTGTACACATTTGTACAACCTTGTACAAACTTAAACACACTTGTACAAACATGTACACACTTGAACAACCTTGTACACACTTGTACAACCTTGTACACACTTGTACAAGCTTGTACACACTTGTACAACCTTGTACACACTTGTACAACCTTGTACACACTTGTACAAGCTTGTACACACTTGTACAACCTTGTACACACTTGTACAACCTTTTACACAATTGTAAAACCTTGTACACACTTGTACATTCTTGTACAAACTTGTACTTACTTGTACAACCTGGTACAAACTTGTACACACTTGTACAAATTTTAACATCCTTGTATACATTTGTACACCCTTGTACACACTTGTACAACCTTGTACAAACCTGTACACCCTTGTACACACTTGTACAAGCTTGTACACGATTGTACACCCTTGTACACACTTGTGCACCCTTGTACACACTTGTACACCCTTGTACACACATGTACAACCTTTTACAAACTTGTACACACTTGTACAAACTTGTACATTCTTGTACATACTTGTACACCCTTGTAAACACTTGTACAAAATTGTACAAACCTGTACACCCTTGTACACACATGTACAAGCTTGTACACACTTGTACAAGCTTGTACACACTTGTACACCCTTGTACAAACTTGTGCACTCTTGTACACTTTTGTACACCCTTGTATACATTTGTACAAACTTGGACAAACTTGTACACACTTGTACAAACTTGTACACACTTGTACAAACTTGTACACCCTTGTACACACTTGTACACCCTTGTACACACTTGTACAACCTTGTACACACTTGTACAACCTTGTACAAACCTGTACACCCTTGTACACACTTGTACAAGCTTGTACACGATTGTACACTCTTGTACACACTTGTGCAACCTTGTACAAACTTGTACAAACTTGTACACACTTGTACAACCTTTTACACAATTGTAAAACCTTGTACACACTTGTACATTCTTGTACAAACTTGTACAACCTTGTACAACCTTGTACAAACTTGTACACACTTGTACAAACTTTTACATCCTTGTATACATTTGTACACCCTTGTACACACTTGTACAACCTTGTACAAACCTGTACACCCTTGTACACACTTGTACAAGCTTGTACACGATTGTACACCCTTGTACACACTTTTGCACCCTTGTACACACTTGTACACCCTTGTACACACATGTACAACCTTTTACAAACTTGTACACACTTGTACAAACTTGTACATTCTTGTACATACTTGTACACCCTTGTAAACACTTGTACAAAATTGTACAAACCTGTACACCCTTGTACACACTTGTACAAGCTTGTACACACTTGTACAAGCTTGTACACACTTGTACACCCTTGTACAAACTTGTGCACCCTTGTACACTTTTGTACACCCTTTTATACATTTGTACAAACTTGTACAAACTTGTACACACTTGTACAAACTTGTACACACTTGTACAAACTTGTACACCCTTGTACAAACTTGTACACCCTTGTACACACTTGTACAACCTTGTACACACTTGTACAACCTTGTACACACTTGTTCAAGCTTGTACACACTTGTACAACCTTGTACACACTTGTACACACTTGTACACACTTGTACAACCTTTTACAAACTTGTACACACTTGTACAAAATTGTACATTCTTGTACATACTTGTACACCCTTGTACACACTTGTACAACCTTGTACAAACCTGTACACCCTTGTACACACTTGTACAAGCTTGTACACACTTGTACAAGCTTGTACACACTTGTACACCCTTGTACAAACTTGTGCACCCTTGTACACTTTTGTACACCCTTGTACACATTTGTACAACCTTGTACAAACTTGTACACACTTGTACAAACTTGTACACACTTGTACAAACTTGTGTACACTTGTACAACCTTGTACACACTTGTACAACCTTGTACACACTTGTACAACCTTATACACACTTGTACAACCTCGTACACACTTGTACAACCTTGTACACACTTGTACAACCTTGTACACAATTGTAAAACCTTGTACACACTTTTACAACCTTGTACACACTTGTACACCCTTGTACACACTTGTACAAAATTTTACATTCTTGTACATACTTGTACACCCTTGTACACACTTGTACAACCTTGTACAAACCTGTACACCCTTGTACACACTTGTACAAGCTTGTACACACTTGTACACCCTTGTACAAACTTGTGCACCCTTGAACACTTTTGTACACCCTTGTACACATTTGTACAACCTTGTACAAACTTAAACACACTTGTACAAACATGTACACACTTGAACAACCTTGTACACACTTGTACAAACCTTGTACACACTTGTACAAGCTTGTACACACTTGTACAACCTTGTACACACTTGTACAACCTTGTACACACTTGTACAAGCTTGTACACACTTGTACAACCTTGTACACACTTGTACAACCTTGTACAAACCTGTACACCCTTGTACACACTTGTACAAGCTTGTACACGATTGTACACCCTTGTACACACTTGTGCACCCTTGTACAAACCTGTACACCCTTGTACACACTTGTACAAGCTTGTACACGATTGTACACTCTTGTACACACTTGTGCAACCTTGTACACACTTGTACAACCTTGTACACACTTGTACAACCTTGTACACACTTGTTCAAGCTTGTACACACTTGTACAACCTTGTACACACTTGTACACCCTTGTACACACTTGTACAAACTTTTACAAACTTGTACACACTTGTACAAAATTGTACATTCTTGTACATACTTGTACACTCTTGTACACACTTGTACAACCTTGTACAAACCTGTACACCCTTTACACACTTGTACAAGCTTGTACACACTTGTACAAGCTTGTACACACTTGTACACCCTTGTACAAACTTGTGCACCCTTGTACACTTTTGTACACCCTTGTACACATTTGTACAACCTTGTACAAACTTGTACACACTTGTACAAACTTGTACACACTTGTACAAACTTGTGTACACTTGTACAACCTTGTACACACTTGTACAACCTTGTACACACTTGTACAACCTTGTACACACTTGTACAACCTCGTACACACTTGTACAACCTTGTACACACTTGTACAACCTTGTACACAATTGTAAAACCTTGTACACACTTGTACAACCTTGTACACACTTGTACACCCTTGTACACACTTGTACAAAATTTTACATTCTTGTACATACTTGTACACCCTTGTACACACTTGTACAACCTTGTACAAACCTGTACACCCTTGTACACACTTGTACAAGCTTGTACACACTTGTACAAGCTTGTACACACTTGTACAAGCTTATACAAACTTGTACACCCTTGTACAAACTTGTGCACCCTTGAACACTTTTGTACACCCTTGTACACATTTGTACAACCTTGTACAAACTTAAACACACTTGTACAAACATGTACACACTTGAACAACCTTGTACACACTTGTACAACCTTGTACACACTTGTACAAGCTTGTACACACTTGTACAACCTTGTACACACTTGTACAACCTTGTACACACTTGTACAAGCTTGTACACACTTGTACAACCTTGTACACACTTGTACAACCTTTTACACAATTGTAAAACCTTGTACACACTTGTACATTCTTGTACAAACTTGTACTTACTTGTACAACCTGGTACAAACTTGTACACACTTGTACAAATTTTAACATCCTTGTATACATTTGTACACCCTTGTACACACTTGTACAACCTTGTACAAACCTGTACACCCTTGTACACACTTGTACAAGCTTGTACACGATTGTACACCCTTGTACACACTTGTGCACCCTTGTACACACTTGTACACCCTTGTACACACATGTACAACCTTTTACAAACTTGTACACACTTGTACAAACTTGTACATTCTTGTACATACTTGTACACCCTTGTAAACACTTGTACAAAATTGTACAAACCTGTACACCCTTGTACACACATGTACAAGCTTGTACACACTTGTACAAGCTTGTACACACTTGTACACCCTTGTACAAACTTGTGCACCCTTGTACACTTTTGTACACCCTTGTATACATTTGTACAAACTTGTACAAACTTGTACACACTTGTACAAACTTGTACACACTTGTACAAACTTGTACACCCTTGTACACACTTGTACAACCTTGTACACACTTGTACAACCTTGTACAAACCTGTACACCCTTGTACACACTTGTACAAGCTTGTACACGATTGTACACTCTTGTACACACTTGTGCAACCTTGTACACACTTGTACAAACTTGTACACACTTGTACAACCTTTTACACAATTGTAAAACCTTGTACACACTTGTACATTCTTGTACAAACTTGTACTTACTTGTACAACCTTGTACAAACTTGTACACACTTGTACAAACTTGTACATTCTTGTACATACTTGTACACCCTTGTAAACACTTGTACAAAATTGTACAAACCTGTACACCCTTGTACACACTTGTACAAGCTTGTACACACTTGTACAAGCTTGTACACACTTGTACACCCTTGTACAAACTTGTGCACCCTTGTACACTTTTGTACACCCTTGTATACATTTGTACAAACTTGTACAAACTTGTACACACTTGTACAAACTTGTACACACTTGTACAAACTTGTACACCCTTGTACAAACTTGTACACCCTTGTACACACTTGTACAACCTTGTACACACTTGTACAACCTTGTACACACTTGTTCAAGCTTGTACACACTTGTACAACCTTGTACACACTTGTACACACTTGTACACACTTGTACAACCTTTTACAAACTTGTACACACTTGTACAAAATTGTACATTCTTGTACATACTTGTACACCCTTGTACACACTTGTACAACCTTGTACAAACCTGTACACCCTTGTACACACTTGTACAAGCTTGTACACACTTGTACAAGCTTGTACACACTTGTACACCCTTGTACAAACTTGTGCACCCTTGTACACTTTTGTACACCCTTGTACACATTTGTACAACCTTGTACAAACTTGTACACACTTGTACAAACTTGTACACACTTGTACAAACTTGTGTACACTTGTACAACCTTGTACACACTTGTACAACCTTGTACACACTTGTACAACCTTATACACACTTGTACAACCTCGTACACACTTGTACAACCTTGTACACACTTGTACAACCTTGTACACAATTGTAAAACCTTGTACACACTTTTACAACCTTGTACACACTTGTACACCCTTGTACACACTTGTACAAAATTTTACATTCTTGTACATACTTGTACACCCTTGTACACACTTGTACAACCTTGTACAAACCTGTACACCCTTGTACACACTTGTACAAGCTTGTACACACTTGTACACCCTTGTACAAACTTGTGCACCCTTGAACACTTTTGTACACCCTTGTACACATTTGTACAACCTTGTACAAACTTAAACACACTTGTACAAACATGTACACACTTGAACAACCTTGTACACACTTGTACAAACCTTGTACACACTTGTACAAGCTTGTACACACTTGTACAACCTTGTACACACTTGTACAACCTTGTACACACTTGTACAAGCTTGTACACACTTGTACAACCTTGTACACACTTGTACAACCTTGTACAAACCTGTACACCCTTGTACACACTTGTACAAGCTTGTACACGATTGTACACCCTTGTACACACTTGTGCACCCTTGTACACACTTGTACACCCTTGTACACACTTGTACAACCTTTTACAAACTTGTACACACTTGTACAAACTTGTACATTCTTGTACATACTTGTACACCCTTGTAAACACTTGTACAACCTTGTACAAACCTGTACACCCTTGTACACACTTGTACAAGCTTGTACACACTTGTACAAGCTTGTACACACTTGTACACCCTTGTACAAACTTGTGCACCCTTGTACACTTTTGTACACCCTTGTATACATTTGTACAAACTTGTACAAACTTGTACACACTTGTACAAACTTGTACACACTTGTACAAACTTGTACACCCTTGTACACACTTGTACAACCTTGTACACACTTGTACAACCTTGTACACACTTGTACAACCTTGTACAAACCTGTAAACCCTTGTACACACTTGTCCAAACTTGTACACGATTGTACACTCTTGTACACACTTGTGCAACCTTGTACACACTTGTACAACCTTGTACACACTTGTACAACCTTGTACACACTTGTTCAAGCTTGTACACACTTGTACAACCTTGTACACACTTGTACACCCTTGTACACACTTGTACAACCTTTTACAAACTTGTACACACTTGTACAAAATTGTACATTCTTGTACATACTTGTACACCCTTGTACACACTTGTACACCCTTGTACAAACTTGTGCACCCTTGTACACTTTTGTACACCCTTGTACACATTTGTACAAACTTGTACAAACTTGTACACACTTGTACAAACTTGTACACACTTGTACAAACTTGTGTACACTTGTACAACCTTGTACACACTTGTACAACCTTGTACACACTTGTACAACCTTGTACACACTTGTACAACCTTGTACACACTTGTACAACCTTGTACACACTTGTACATCCTTGTACACAATTGTAAAACCTTGTACACACGTGTACAACCTTGTACAAACTTGTACACACTTGTACAAACTTATACACCCTTGTACACACTTGTACAACCTTGTACACACTTGTACAAATTTGTACAACCTTGTACAAACTTGTACACACTTGTACAACCTTGTACAAACTTGTACACACTTGTACACACTTTTACATCCTTGTACACATTTGTACACCCTTGTACATACTTGTACAACCTTGTACACACTTGTACAACCTTGTACAAACCTGTAAACCCTTGTACAAGCTTGTACACACTTGTACAAGCTTGTACACACTTGTACACCCTTGTACAAACTTGTGCACCCTTGTACACTTTTGTACACCCTTGTACACACTTGTTCAACCTTGTACAAACCTGTAAACCCTTGTACAAGCTTGTACACACTTGTACAAGCTTGTACACACTTGTACACCCTTGTACAAACTTGTGCACCCTTGTACACTTTTGTACACCCTTGTACACATTTGTACAACCTTGTACAAACTTGTACACACTTGTACAAACTTGTACACACTTGTACAACCTTGTACACACTTGTACAAGCTTGTATACACTTGTACAACCTTGTACACACTTGTACAAGCTTGTATACACTTGTACAACCTTGTACACACTTGTACAACCTTGTACACACTTGTACAAGCTTGTACACACTTGTACAACCTTGTACACACTTGTACAACCTTTTACACAATTGTAAAACCTTGTACACACTTGTACATTCTTGTACAAACTTGTACTTACTTGTACAACCTTGTACAAACTTGTACACACTTGTACAAACTTTTACATCCTTGTATACATTTGTACACCCTTGTACACACTTGTACAACCTTGTACAAACCTGTACACCCTTGTACACACTTGTACAAGCTTGTACACGATTGTACACCCTTGTACACACTTGTGCACCCTTGTACACACTTGTACACCCTTGTACACACATGTACAACCTTTTACAAACTTGTACACACTTGTACAAACTTGTACATTCTTGTACATACTTGTACACCCTTGTAAACACTTGTACAAAATTGTACAAACCTGTACACCCTTGTACACACTTGTACAAGCTTGTACACACTTGTACAAGCTTGTACACACTTGTACACCCTTGTACAAACTTGTGCACCCTTGTACACTTTTGTACACCCTTGTATACATTTGTACAAACTTGTACAAACTTGTACACACTTGTACAAACTTGTACACACTTGTACAAACTTGTACACCCTTGTACACACTTGTAAAACCTTGTACACACTTGTACAACCTTGTACAAACCTGTACACCCTTGTACACACTTGTACAAGCTTGTACACGATTGTACACTCTTGTACACACTTGTGCAACCTTGTACACACTTGTACAACCTTGTACACACTTGTACAACCTTGTACACACTTGTTCAAGCTTGTACACACTTGTACAACCTTGTACACACTTGTACACCCTTGTACACACTTGTACAACCTTTTACAAACTTGTACACACTTGTACAAAATTGTACATTCTTGTACATACTTGTACACTCTTGTACACACTTGTACAACCTTGTACAAACCTGTACACCCTTTACACACTTGTACAAGCTTGTACACACTTGTACAAGCTTGTACACACTTGTACACCCTTGTACAAACTTGTGCACCCTTGTACACTTTTGTACACCCTTGTACACATTTGTACAACCTTGTACAAACTTGTACACACTTGTACAAACTTGTACACACTTGTACAAACTTGTGTACACTTGTACAACCTTGTACACACTTGTACAACCTTGTACACACTTGTACAACCTTGTACACACTTGTACAACCTCGTACACACTTGTACAACCTTGTACACACTTGTACAACCTTGTACACAATTGTAAAACCTTGTACACACTTGTACAACCTTGTACACACTTGTACACCCTTGTACACACTTGTACAAAATTTTACATTCTTGTACATACTTGTACACCCTTGTACACACTTGTACAACCTTGTACAAACCAGTACACCCTTGTACACACTTGTACAAGCTTGTACACACTTGTACAAGCTTGTACACACTTGTACAAGCTTGTACAAACTTGTACACCCTTGTACAAACTTGTGCACCCTTGAACACTTTTGTACACCCTTGTACACATTTGTACAACCTTGTACAAACTTAAACACACTTGTACAAACATGTACACACTTGAACAACCTTGTACACACTTGTACAACCTTGTACACGCTTGTACAAGCTTGTACACACTTGTACAACCTTGTACACACTTGTACAACCTTGTACACACTTGTACAAGCTTGTACACACTTGTACAACCTTGTACACACTTGTACAACCTTTTACACAATTGTAAAACCTTGTACACACTTGTACATTCTTGTACAAACTTGTACTTACTTGTACAACCTGGTACAAACTTGTACACACTTGTACAAATTTTAACATCCTTGTATACATTTGTACACCCTTGTACACACTTGTACAACCTTGTACAAACCTGTACACCCTTGTACACACTTGTACAAGCTTGTACACGATTGTACACCCTTGTACACACTTGTGCACCCTTGTACACACTTGTACACCCTTGTACACACATGTACAACCTTTTACAAACTTGTACACACTTGTACAAACTTGTACATTCTTGTACATACTTGTACACCCTTGTAAACACTTGTACAAAATTGTACAAACCTGTACACCCTTGTACACACATGTACAAGCTTGTACACACTTGTACAAGCTTGTACACACTTGTACACCCTTGTACAAACTTGTGCAACCTTGTACACTTTTGTACACCCTTGTATACATTTGTACAAACTTGTACAAACTTGTACACACTTGTACAAACTTGTACACACTTGTACAAACTTGTACACCCTTGTACACACTTGTACAACCTTGTACACACTTGTACAACCTTGTACAAACCTGTACACCCTTGTACACACTTGTACAAGCTTGTACACGATTGTACACTCTTGTACACACTTGTGCAACCTTGTACACACTTGTACAAACTTGTACACACTTGTACAACCTTTTACACAATTGTAAAACCTTGTACACACTTGTACATTCTTGTACAAACTTGTACTTACTTGTACAACCTTGTACAAACTTGTACACACTTGTACAAACTTTTACATCCTTGTATACATTTGTACACCCTTGTACACACTTGTACAACCTTGTACAAACCTGTACACCCTTGTACACACTTGTACAAGCTTGTAGACGATTGTACACCCTTGTACACACTTGTGCACCCTTGTACACACTTGTACACCCTTGTACACACATGTACAACCTTTTACAAACTTGTACACACTTGTACAAACTTGTACATTCTTGTACATACTTGTACACCCTTGTAAACACTTGTACAAAATTGTACAAACCTGTACACCCTTGTACACACTTGTACAAGCTTGTACACACTTGTACAAGCTTGTACACACTTGTACACCCTTGTACAAACTTGTGCACCCTTGTACACTTTTGTACACCCTTGTATACATTTGTACAAACTTGTACAAACTTGTACACACTTGTACAAACTTGTACACACTTGTACAAACTTGTACACCCTTGTACAAACTTGTACACCCTTGTACACACTTGTACAACCTTGTACACACTTGTACAACCTTGTACACACTTGTTCAAGCTTGTACACACTTGTACAACCTTGTACACACTTGTACACCCTTGTACACACTTGTACAACCTTTTACAAACTTGTACACACTTGTACAAAATTGTACATTCTTGTACATACTTGTACACCCTTGTACACACTTGTACAACCTTGTACAAACCTGTACACCCTTGTACACACTTGTACAAGCTTGTACACACTTGTACAAGCTTGTACACACTTGTACACCCTTGTACAAACTTGTGCACCCTTGTACACTTTTGTACACCCTTGTACACATTTGTACAACCTTGTACAAACTTGTACACACTTGTACAAACTTGTACACACTTGTACAAACTTGTGTACACTTGTACAACCTTGTACACACTTGTACAACCTTGTACACACTTGTACAACCTTATACACACTTGTACAACCTCGTACACACTTGTACAACCTTGTACACACTTGTACAACCTTGTACACAATTGTAAAACCTTGTACACACTTTTACAACCTTGTACACACTTGTACACCCTTGTACACACTTGTACAACCTTTTACAAACTTGTACACACTTGTACATTCTTCAAGTGTGTACATTCTTGTACATACTTGTACACCCTTGTACACACTTGTACAACCTTGTACAAACCTGTACACCCTTGTACACACTTGTACAAGCTTGTACACACTTGTACACCCTTGTACAAACTTGTGCACCCTTGAACACTTTTGTACACCCTTGTACACATTTGTACAACCTTGTACAAACTTAAACACACTTGTACAAACATGTACACACTTGAACAACCTTGTACACACTTGTACAAACCTTGTACACACTTGTACAAGCTTGTACACACTTGTACAACCTTGTACACACTTGTACAACCTTGTACACACTTGTACAAGCTTGTACACACTTGTACAACCTTGTACACACTTGTACAACCTTGTACAAACCTGTACACCCTTGTACACACTTGTACAAGCTTGTACACGATTGTACACCCTTGTACACACTTGTGCACCCTTGTACACACTTGTACACCCTTGTACACACTTGTACAACCTTTTACAAACTTGTACACACTTGTACAAACTTGTACATTCTTGTACATACTTGTACACCCTTGTAAACACTTGTACAACCTTGTACAAACCTGTACACCCTTGTACACACTTGTACAAGCTTGTACACACTTGTACAAGCTTGTACACACTTGTACACCCTTGTACAAACTTGTGCACCCTTGTACACTTTTGTACACCCTTGTATACATTTGTACAAACTTGTACAAACTTGTACACACTTGTACAAACTTGTACACACTTGTACAAACTTGTACACCCTTGTACACACTTGTACAACCTTGTACACACTTGTACAACCTTGTACACACTTGTACAACCTTGTATTGTACAAACCTGTAAACCCTTGTACACACTTGTCCAAACTTGTACACGATTGTACACTCTTGTACACACTTGTGCAACCTTGTACACACTTGTACAACCTTGTACACACTTGTACAACCTTGTACACACTTGTTCAAGCTTGTACACACTTGTACAACCTTGTACACACTTGTACACCCTTGTACACACTTGTACAACCTTTTACAAACTTGTACACACTTGTACAAAATTGTACATTCTTGTACATACTTGTACACCCTTGTACACACTTGTACACACTTGTACAAACTTGTACACCCTTGTACACACTTGTACAACCTTGTACACACTTGTACAACCTTGTACAAACCTGTACACCCTTGTACACACTTGTACAAGCTTGTACACGATTGTACACTCTTGTACACACTTGTGAAACCTTGTACACACTTGTACAAACTTGTACACACTTGTACAACCTTTTACACAATTGTAAAACCTTGTACACACTTGTACATTCTTGTACACACTTGTACAACCTCGTACACACTTGTACAACCTTGTACACACTTGTACAACCTTGTACACAATTGTAAAACCTTGTACACACTTGTACAACCTTGTACACACTTGTACACCCTTGTACACACTTGTACAAAATTTTACATTCTTGTACATACTTGTACACCCTTGTACACACTTGTACAACCTTGTACAAACCAGTACACCCTTGTACACACTTGTACAAGCTTGTACACACTTGTACAAGCTTGTACACACTTGTACAAGCTTGTACAAACTTGTACACCCTTGTACAAACTTGTGCACCCTTGAACACTTTTGTACACCCTTGTACACATTTGTACAACCTTGTACAAACTTAAACACACTTGTACAAACATGTACACACTTGAACAACCTTGTACACACTTGTACAACCTTGTACACGCTTGTACAAGCTTGTACACACTTGTACAACCTTGTACACACTTGTACAACCTTGTACACACTTGTACAAGCTTGTACACACTTGTACAACCTTGTACACACTTGTACAACCTTTTACACAATTGTAAAACCTTGTACACACTTGTACATTCTTGTACAAACTTGTACTTACTTGTACAACCTGGTACAAACTTGTACACACTTGTACAAATTTTAACATCCTTGTATACATTTGTACACCCTTGTACACACTTGTACAACCTTGTACAAACCTGTACACCCTTGTACACACTTGTACAAGCTTGTACACGATTGTACACCCTTGTACACACTTGTGCACCCTTGTACACACTTGTACACCCTTGTACACACATGTACAACCTTTTACAAACTTGTACACACTTGTACAAACTTGTACATTCTTGTACATACTTGTACACCCTTGTAAACACTTGTACAAAATTGTACAAACCTGTACACCCTTGTACACACATGTACAAGCTTGTACACACTTGTACAAGCTTGTACACACTTGTACACCCTTGTACAAACTTGTGCAACCTTGTACACTTTTGTACACCCTTGTATACATTTGTACAAACTTGTACAAACTTGTACACACTTGTACAAACTTGTACACACTTGTACAAACTTGTACACCCTTGTACACACTTGTACAACCTTGTACACACTTGTACAACCTTGTACAAACCTGTACACCCTTGTACACACTTGTACAAGCTTGTACACGATTGTACACTCTTGTACACACTTGTGCAACCTTGTACACACTTGTACAAACTTGTACACACTTGTACAACCTTTTACACAATTGTAAAACCTTGTACACACTTGTACATTCTTGTACAAACTTGTACTTACTTGTACAACCTTGTACAAACTTGTACACACTTGTACAAACTTTTACATCCTTGTATACATTTGTACACCCTTGTACACACTTGTACAACCTTGTACAAACCTGTACACCCTTGTACACACTTGTACAAGCTTGTAGACGATTGTACACCCTTGTACACACTTGTGCACCCTTGTACACACTTGTACACCCTTGTACACACATGTACAACCTTTTACAAACTTGTACACACTTGTACAAACTTGTACATTCTTGTACATACTTGTACACCCTTGTAAACACTTGTACAAAATTGTACAAACCTGTACACCCTTGTACACACTTGTACAAGCTTGTACACACTTGTACAAGCTTGTACACACTTGTACACCCTTGTACAAACTTGTGCACCCTTGTACACTTTTGTACACCCTTGTATACATTTGTACAAACTTGTACAAACTTGTACACACTTGTACAAACTTGTACACACTTGTACAAACTTGTACACCCTTGTACAAACTTGTACACCCTTGTACACACTTGTACAACCTTGTACACACTTGTACAACCTTGTACACACTTGTTCAAGCTTGTACACACTTGTACAACCTTGTACACACTTGTACACCCTTGTACACACTTGTACAACCTTTTACAAACTTGTACACACTTGTACAAAATTGTACATTCTTGTACATACTTGTACACCCTTGTACACACTTGTACAACCTTGTACAAACCTGTACACCCTTGTACACACTTGTACAAGCTTGTACACACTTGTACAAGCTTGTACACACTTGTACACCCTTGTACAAACTTGTGCACCCTTGTACACTTTTGTACACCCTTGTACACATTTGTACAACCTTGTACAAACTTGTACACACTTGTACAAACTTGTACACACTTGTACAAACTTGTGTACACTTGTACAACCTTGTACACACTTGTACAACCTTGTACACACTTGTACAACCTTATACACACTTGTACAACCTCGTACACACTTGTACAACCTTGTACACACTTGTACAACCTTGTACACAATTGTAAAACCTTGTACACACTTTTACAACCTTGTACACACTTGTACACCCTTGTACACACTTGTACAACCTTTTACAAACTTGTACACACTTGTACATTCTTCAAGTGTGTACATTCTTGTACATACTTGTACACCCTTGTACACACTTGTACAACCTTGTACAAACCTGTACACCCTTGTACACACTTGTACAAGCTTGTACACACTTGTACACCCTTGTACAAACTTGTGCACCCTTGAACACTTTTGTACACCCTTGTACACATTTGTACAACCTTGTACAAACTTAAACACACTTGTACAAACATGTACACACTTGAACAACCTTGTACACACTTGTACAAACCTTGTACACACTTGTACAAGCTTGTACACACTTGTACAACCTTGTACACACTTGTACAACCTTGTACACACTTGTACAAGCTTGTACACACTTGTACAACCTTGTACACACTTGTACAACCTTGTACAAACCTGTACACCCTTGTACACACTTGTACAAGCTTGTACACGATTGTACACCCTTGTACACACTTGTGCACCCTTGTACACACTTGTACACCCTTGTACACACTTGTACAACCTTTTACAAACTTGTACACACTTGTACAAACTTGTACATTCTTGTACATACTTGTACACCCTTGTAAACACTTGTACAACCTTGTACAAACCTGTACACCCTTGTACACACTTGTACAAGCTTGTACACACTTGTACAAGCTTGTACACACTTGTACACCCTTGTACAAACTTGTGCACCCTTGTACACTTTTGTACACCCTTGTATACATTTGTACAAACTTGTACAAACTTGTACACACTTGTACAAACTTGTACACACTTGTACAAACTTGTACACCCTTGTACACACTTGTACAACCTTGTACACACTTGTACAACCTTGTACACACTTGTACAACCTTGTATTGTACAAACCTGTAAACCCTTGTACACACTTGTCCAAACTTGTACACGATTGTACACTCTTGTACACACTTGTGCAACCTTGTACACACTTGTACAACCTTGTACACACTTGTACAACCTTGTACACACTTGTTCAAGCTTGTACACACTTGTACAACCTTGTACACACTTGTACACCCTTGTACACACTTGTACAACCTTTTACAAACTTGTACACACTTGTACAAAATTGTACATTCTTGTACATACTTGTACACCCTTGTACACACTTGTACACACTTGTACAAACTTGTACACCCTTGTACACACTTGTACAACCTTGTACACACTTGTACAACCTTGTACAAACCTGTACACCCTTGTACACACTTGTACAAGCTTGTACACGATTGTACACTCTTGTACACACTTGTGCAACCTTGTACACACTTGTACAAACTTGTACACACTTGTACAACCTTTTACACAATTGTAAAACCTTGTACACACTTGTACATTCTTGTACAAACTTGTACTTACTTGTACAACCTTGTACAAACTTGTACACACTTGTACAAACTTTTACATCCTTGTATACATTTGTACACCCTTGTACACACTTGTACAACCTTGTACAAACCTGTACACCCTTGTACACACTTGTACAAGCTTGTAGACGATTGTACACCCTTGTACACACTTGTGCACCCTTGTACACACTTGTACACCCTTGTACACACATGTACAACCTTTTACAAACTTGTACACACTTGTACAAACTTGTACATTCTTGTACATACTTGTACACCCTTGTAAACACTTGTACAAAATTGTACAAACCTGTACACCCTTGTACACACTTGTACAAGCTTGTACACACTTGTACAAGCTTGTACACACTTGTACACCCTTGTACAAACTTGTGCACCCTTGTACACTTTTGTACACCCTTGTATACATTTGTACAAACTTGTACAAACTTGTACACACTTGTACAAACTTGTACACACTTGTACAAACTTGTACACCCTTGTACAAACTTGTACACCCTTGTACACACTTGTACAACCTTGTACACACTTGTACAACCTTGTACACACTTGTTCAAGCTTGTACACACTTGTACAACCTTGTACACACTTGTACACCCTTGTACACACTTGTACAACCTTTTACAAACTTGTACACACTTGTACAAAATTGTACATTCTTGTACATACTTGTACACCCTTGTACACACTTGTACAACCTTGTACAAACCTGTACACCCTTGTACACACTTGTACAAGCTTGTACACACTTGTACAAGCTTGTACACACTTGTACACCCTTGTACAAACTTGTGCACCCTTGTACACTTTTGTACACCCTTGTACACATTTGTACAACCTTGTACAAACTTGTACACACTTGTACAAACTTGTACACACTTGTACAAACTTGTGTACACTTGTACAACCTTGTACACACTTGTACAACCTTGTACACACTTGTACAACCTTATACACACTTGTACAACCTCGTACACACTTGTACAACCTTGTACACACTTGTACAACCTTGTACACAATTGTAAAACCTTGTACACACTTTTACAACCTTGTACACACTTGTACACCCTTGTACACACTTGTACAAAATTTTACATTCTTGTACATACTTGTACACCCTTGTACACACTTGTACAACCTTGTACAAACCTGTACACCCTTGTACACACTTGTACAAGCTTGTACACACTTGTACACCCTTGTACAAACTTTTGCACCCTTGAACACTTTTGTACACCCTTGTACACATTTGTACAACCTTGTACAAACTTAAACACACTTGTACAAACATGTACACACTTGAACAACCTTGTACACACTTGTACAAACCTTGTACACACTTGTACAAGCTTGTACACACTTGTACAACCTTGTACACACTTGTACAACCTTGTACACACTTGTACAAGCTTGTACACACTTGTACAACCTTGTACACACTTGTACAACCTTGTACAAACCTGTACACCCTTGTACACACTTGTACAAGCTTGTACACGATTGTACACCCTTGTACACACTTGTGCACCCTTGTACACACTTGTACACCCTTGTACACACTTGTACAACCTTTTACAAACTTGTACACACTTGTACAAACTTGTACATTCTTGTACATACTTGTACACCCTTGTAAACACTTGTACAACCTTGTACAAACCTGTACACCCTTGTACACACTTGTACAAGCTTGTACACACTTGTACAAGCTTGTACACACTTGTACACCCTTGTACAAACTTGTGCACCCTTGTACACTTTTGTACACCCTTGTATACATTTGTACAAACTTGTACAAACTTGTACACACTTGTACAAACTTGTACACACTTTTACAAACTTGTACACCCTTGTACACACTTGTACAACCTTGTACACACTTGTACAACCTTGTTCACACTTGTACAACCTTGTACAAACCTGTAAACCCTTGTACACACTTGTCCAAACTTGTACACGATTGTACACTCTTGTACACACTTGTGCAACCTTGTACACACTTGTACAACCTTGTACACACTTGTACAACCTTGTACACACTTGTTCAAGCTTGTACACACTTGTACAACCTTGTACACACTTATACACCCTTGTACACACTTGTACAACCTTTTACAAACTTGTACACACTTGTACAAAATTGTACATTCTTGTACATACTTGTACACCCTTGTACACACTTGTACACCCTTGTACAAACTTGTGCACCCTTGTACACTTTTGTACACCCTTGTACACATTTGTACAAACTTGTACAAACTTGTACACACTTGTACAAACTTGTACACACTTGTACAAACTTGTGTACACTTGTACAACCTTGTACACACTTGTACAACCTTGTACACACTTGTACAACCTTGTACACACTTGTACAACCTTGTACACACTTGTACAACCTTGTACACAATTGTAAAACCTTGTACACACGTGTACAACCTTGTACAAACTTGTACACACTTGTACAAACTTATACACCCTTGTACACACTTGTACAACCTTGTACACACTTGTACAAATTTGTACAACCTTGTACAAACTTGTACACACTTGTACAACCTTGTACAAACTTGTACACACTTGTACACACTTTTACATCCTTGTACACATTTGTACACCCTTGTACATACTTGTACAACCTTGTACACACTTGTACAACCTTGTACAAACCTGTAAACCCTTGTACAAGCTTGTACACACTTGTACAAGCTTGTACACACTTGTACACCCTTGTACAAACTTGTGCACCCTTGTACACTTTTGTACACCCTTGTACACATTTGTACAACCTTGTACAAACTTGTACACACTTGTACAAACTTGTACACACTTGTACAACCTTGTACACACTTGTACAACCTTGTACACACTTGTACAACCTTATACACACTTGTACACCTTTGTACACACTTATACAACCTTGTACACACTTGTACAACCTTGTACACACTTGTACAACCTTGTACACACTTGTACAACCTTGTACACACTTGTACAAGCTTGTACACTCTTGTACAACCTTGTAAACACTTGTACAACCTTGTACACACTTGTACAACCTTTTACACAATTGTAAAACCTTGTACACACTTGTACATTCTTGTACAAACTTTTACTTACTTGTACAACCTTGTACAAACTTGTACACACTTGTACAAACTTTTACAGCCTTGTACACATTTGTACACCCTTGTACACACTTGTACAACATTGTACAAACCTGTACACCCTTGTACACACTTGTACAAGCTTGTACACGATTGTACACCCTTGTACACACTTGTGCACCATTGTACACACTTGTACACCCTTGTACACACTTGTACAACCTTTTACAAACTTGTACACACTTATACAAACTTGTACATTCTTTTGTACACCCTTGTAAACACTTGTACAACCTTGTACAAACCTGTACACCCTTGTACACACTTGTACAAGCTTGTACACACTTGTACAAGCTTGTACACACTTGTACACCCTTGTACAAACTTGTGCACCCTTGTACACTTTTGTACACCCTTGTATTAATTTTTACAACCTTGTACAAACTTGTACACACTTGTACAAACTTGTACACACTTGTACAAACGTGTACACCCTTGTACACACTTGTACAACCTTGTACACACTTGTACAACCTTGTACACAATTGTACAACCTTGTACAACCATGTACACACTTGAACAACCTTGTACACACTTGTACAACCTTATACACACTTGTACACCTTTGTACACACTTATACAACCTTGTACACACTTGTACAACCTTGTACACACTTGTACAACCTTGTACACACTTGTACAACCTTGTACACACTTGTACAACCTTGTACACACTTGTACAACCTTGTAAAAACTTGTACAAGCTTGTACACGATTGTACACCCTTGTACACACTTGTGCACCCTTGTACACACTTGTACAACCTTGTACACACTTGTACAACCTTGTACACACTTGTACAACCTTGTACACACTTGTACAACCTTGTACACACTTGTACAACCTTGTACACACTTGTACAAGCTTGTACACACTTTACAACCTTGTACACACTTGTACAACCTTTTACACAATTGTAAAACCTTGTACACAATTGTACAACCTTGTACAAACTTGTACACACTTGTACAAACTTGTACACACTTGTACAAACTTGTGTACACTTGTACAACCTTGTGTACACTTGTACAACCTTGTACACACTTGTACAACCTTGTACACACTTGTACAACCTCGTACACAATTGTACAACCTTGTACACACTTGTACAACCTTGTACACAATTGTAAAACCTTGTACACACTTTTACAACCTTGTACACACTTGTACACCCTTGTACACACTTGTACAAAATTTTACATTCTTGTACATACTTGTACACCCTTGTACACACTTGTACAACCTTGTACAAACCTGTACACCCTTGTACACACTTGTACAAGCTTGTACACACTTGTACAAGCTTGTACACACTTGTACAAGCTTATACACACTTGTACATCCTTGTACAAACTTGTGCACCCTTGAACACTTTTGTACACCCTTGTACACATTTGTACAACCTTGTACAAACTTAAACACACTTGTACAAACATGTACACACTTGAACAACCTTTTACACACTTGTACAAACCTTGTACACACTTGTACAAGCTTGTACACACTTGTACAACCTTGTACACACTTGTACAACCTTGTACACACTTGTACAAGCTTGTACACACTTGTACAACCTTGTACACACTTGTACAACCTTGTACAAACCTGTACACCCTTGTACACACTTGTACAAGCTTGTACACGATTGTACACCCTTGTACACACTTGTGCACCCTTGTACACACTTGTACACCCATGTACACACTTGTACAACCTTTTACAAACTTGTACACACTTGTACAAATTTGTACATTCTTGTACATACTTGTACACCCTTGTAAACACTTGTACAACCTTGTACAAACCTGTACACCCTTGTACACACTTGTACAAGCTTGTACACACTTGTACAAGCTTGTACACACTTGTACACCCTTGTACAAACTTGTGCACCCTTGTACACTTTTGTACACCCTTGTATACATTTGTACAAACTTGTACAAACTTGTACACACTTGTACAAACTTGTACACACTTGTACAAACTTGTACACCCTTGTACAACCTTGTACACACTTGTACAACCTTGTACACACTTGTACAAGCTTGTACACACTTGTACAACCTTGTACACACTTGTACAAGCTTGTACACACTTGTACAACCTTGTACACACTTGTACAACCTTTTACACAATTGTAAAACCTTGTACACATTTGTACAACCTTGTACAAACTTGTACACACTTGTACAAACTTGTACACACTTGTACAAACTTGTGTACACTTGTACAACCTTGTGTACACTTGTACAACCTTGTACACACTTGTACAACCTTGTACACACTTGTACAACCTCGTACACAATTGTACAACCTTGTACACACTTGTACAACCTTGTACACAATTGTAAAACCTTGTACACACTTTTACAACCTTGTACACACTTGTACACCCTTGTACACACTTGTACAAAATTTTACATTCTTGTACATACTTGTACACCCTTGTACACACTTGTACAACCTTGTACAAACCTGTACACCCTTGTACACACTTGTACAAGCTTGTACACACTTGTACAAGCTTGTACACACTTGTACAAGCTTATACACACTTGTACATCCTTGTACAAACTTGTGCACCCTTGAACACTTTTGTACACCCTTGTACACATTTGTACAACCTTGTACAAACTTAAACACACTTGTACAAACATGTACACACTTGAACAACCTTGTACACACTTGTACAAGCCTTGTACACACTTGTACAAGCTTGTACACACTTGTACAACCTTGTACACACTTGTACAACCTTGTACACACTTGTACAAGCTTGTACACACTTGTACAACCTTGTACACACTTGTACAACCTTGTACAAACCTGTACACCCTTGTACGCACTTGTACAAGCTTGTACACGATTGTACACCCTTGTACACACTTGTGCACCCTTGTACACACTTGTACACCCTTGTACACACTTGTACAACCTTTTACAAACTTGTACACACTTGTACAAATTTGTACATTCTTGTACATACTTGTACACCCTTGTAAACACTTGTACAACCTTGTACAAACCTGTACACCCTTGTACACACTTGTACAAGCTTGTACACACTTGTACAAGCTTGTACACACTTGTACACCCTTGTACAAACTTGTGCACCCTTGTACACTTTTGTACACCCTTGTATACATTTGTACAAACTTGTACAAACTTGTACACACTTGTACAAACTTGTACACACTTGTACAAACTTGTACACCCTTGTACACACTTGTACAACCTTGTACACACTTGTACAACCTTGTACACACTTGTACAACCTTGTACAAACCTGTAAACCCTTGTACACACTTGTCCAAACTTGTACACGATTGTACACTCTTGTACAACCTGGTGCAACCTTGTACACACTTGTACAACCTTGTACACACTTGTACAACCTTGTACACACTTGTTCAAGCTTGTACACACTTGTACAACCTTGTACACACTTGTACACCCTTGTACACACTTGTACAACCTTTTACAAACTTGTACACACTTGTACAAAATTGTACATTCTTGTACATACTTGTACACCCTTGTACACACTTGTACACCCTTGTACAAACTTGTGCACCCTTGTACACTTTTGTACACCCTTGTACACATTTGTACAAACTTGTACAAACTTGTACACACTTGTACAAACTTGTACACACTTGTACAAACTTGTGTACACTTGTACAACCTTGTACACACTTGTACAACCTTGTACACACTTGTACAACCTTGTACACACTTGTACAACCTTGTACACACTTGTACAACCTTGTACACAATTGTAAAACCTTGTACACACGTGTACAACCTTGTACAAACTTGTACACACTTGTACAAACTTATACACCCTTGTACACACTTGTACAACCTTGTACACACTTGTACAAATTTGTACAACCTTGTACAAACTTGTACACACTTGTACAACCTTGTACAAACTTGTACACACTTGTACACACTTTTACATCCTTGTACACATTTGTACACCCTTGTACACACTTGTACAACCTTTTACAAACTTGTACACACTTGTACAAACTTGTACATTCTTGTACATACTTGTACAACCTTGTACACACTTGTACAACCTTGTAAAAACCTGTAAACCCTTGTACAAGCTTGTACACACTTGTACAAGCTTGTACACACTTGTACACCCTTGTACAAACTTGTGCACCCTTGTACACTTTTGTACACCCTTGTACACACTTGTTCAACCTTGTACAAACCTGTAAACACTTGTACAAGCTTGTACACACTTGTACAAGCTTGTACACACTTGTACACCCTTGTACAAACTTGTGCACCCTTGTACACTTTTGTACACCCTTGTATACATTTGTACAAACTTGTACAAACTTGTACACACTTGTACAAACTTGTACACACTTGTACAAACTTGTACACCCTTGTACACACTTGTACAACCTTGTACACACTTGTACAACCTTGTACACACTTGTACAACCTTGTACAAACCTGTAAACCCTTGTACACACTTGTCCAAACTTGTACACGATTGTACACTCTTGTACAACCTGGTGCAACCTTGTACACACTTGTACAACCTTGTACACACTTGTACAACCTTGTACACACTTGTTCAAGCTTGTACACACTTGTACAACCTTGTACACACTTGTACACCCTTGTACACACTTGTACAACCTTTTACAAACTTGTACACACTTGTACAAAATTGTACATTCTTGTACATACTTGTACACCCTTGTACACACTTGTACACCCTTGTACAAACTTGTGCACCCTTGTACACTTTTGTACACCCTTGTACACATTTGTACAAACTTGTACAAACTTGTACACACTTGTACAAACTTGTACACACTTGTACAAACTTGTGTACACTTGTACAACCTTGTACACACTTGTACAACCTTGTACACACTTGTACAACCTTGTACACACTTGTACAACCTTGTACACACTTGTACAACCTTGTACACAATTGTAAAACCTTGTACACACGTGTACAACCTTGTACAAACTTGTACACACTTGTACAAACTTATACACCCTTGTACACACTTGTACAACCTTGTACACACTTGTACAAATTTGTACAACCTTGTACAAACTTGTACACACTTGTACAACCTTGTACAAACTTGTACACACTTGTACACACTTTTACATCCTTGTACACATTTGTACACCCTTGTACACACTTGTACAACCTTTTACAAACTTGTACACACTTGTACAAACTTGTACATTCTTGTACATACTTGTACAACCTTGTACACACTTGTACAACCTTGTAAAAACCTGTAAACCCTTGTACAAGCTTGTACACACTTGTACAAGCTTGTACACACTTGTACACCCTTGTACAAACTTGTGCACCCTTGTACACTTTTGTACACCCTTGTACACACTTGTTCAACCTTGTACAAACCTGTAAACACTTGTACAAGCTTGTACACACTTGTACAAGCTTGTACACACTTGTACACCCTTGTACAAACTTGTGCACCCTTGTACACTTTTGTACACCCTTGTATACATTTGTACAAACTTGTACAAACTTGTACACACTTGTACAAACTTGTACACACTTGTACAAACTTGTACACCCTTGTACACACTTGTACAACCTTGTACACACTTGTACAACCTTTTACACACTTGTACAACCTTGTACAAACCTGTAAACCCTTGTACACACTTGTCCAAACTTGTACACGATTGTACACTCTTGTACAACCTGGTGCAACCTTGTACACACTTGTACAACCTTGTACACACTTGTACAACCTTGTACACACTTGTTCAAGCTTGTACACACTTGTACAACCTTGTACACACTTGTACACCCTTGTACACACTTGTACAACCTTTTACAAACTTGTACACACTTGTACAAAATTGTACATTCTTGTACATACTTGTACACCCTTGTACACACTTGTACACCCTTGTACAAACTTGTGCACCCTTGTACACTTTTGTACACCCTTGTACACATTTGTACAAACTTGTACAAACTTGTACACACTTGTACAAACTTGTACACACTTGTACAAACTTGTGTACACTTGTACAACCTTGTACACACTTGTACAACCTTTTACACACTTGTACAACCTTGTACACACTTGTACAACCTTGTACACACTTGTACAACCTTGTACACAATTGTAAAACCTTGTACACACGTGTACAACCTTGTACAAACTTGTACACACTTGTACAAACTTATACACCCTTGTACACACTTGTACAACCTTGTACACACTTGTACAAATTTGTACAACCTTGTACAAACTTGTACACACTTGTACAACCTTGTACAAACTTGTACACACTTGTACACACTTTTACATCCTTGTACACATTTGTACACCCTTGTACACACTTGTACAACCTTTTACAAACTTGTACACACTTGTACAAACTTGTACATTCTTGTACATACTTGTACAACCTTGTACACACTTGTACAACCTTGTAAAAACCTGTAAACCCTTGTACAAGCTTGTACACACTTGTACAAGCTTGTACACACTTGTACACCCTTGTACAAACTTGTGCACCCTTGTACACTTTTGTACACCCTTGTACACACTTGTTCAACCTTGTACAAACCTGTAAACACTTGTACAAGCTTGTACACACTTGTACAAGCTTGTACACACTTGTACACCCTTGTACAAACTTGTGCACCCTTGTACACTTTTGTACACCCTTGTACACATTTGTACAACCTTGTACACACTTGTACAACCTTGTACACACTTGTACAAGCTTGTACACACTTGTACAACCTTGTACACACTTGTACAAGCTTGTACACACTTGTACAACCTTGTACACACTTGTACAACCTTGTACACACTTGTACAACCTTTTACACAATTGTAAAACCTTGTACACACTTGTACATTCTTGTACAAACTTGTACTTACTTGTACAACCTTGTACAAACTTGTACACACTTGTACAAACTTTTACAAACTTGTGCACCCTTGTACACTTTTGTACACCCTTGTATTAATTTTTACAACCTTGTACAAACTTGTACACACTTGTACAAACTTGTACACACTTGTACAAACGTGTACACCCTTGTACACACTTGTACAACCTTGTACACACTTGTACAACCTTGTACACAATTGTACAACCTTGTACAACCATGTACACACTTGAACAACCTTGTACACACTTGTACAACCTTATACACACTTGTACACCTTTGTACACACTTATACAACCTTGTACACATTTGTACAACCTTGTACACACTTGTACAACCTTGTACACACATGTACAACCTTGTACACACTTGTACAACCTTGTACACACTTGTACAACCTTGTAAAAACTTGTACAAGCTTGTACACGATTGTACACCCTTGTACTCACTTGTGCACCCTTGTACACACTTGTACAACCTTGTACACACTTGTACAACCTTGTACAACCTTGTACACACTTGTACAACCTTGTACACACTTGTACAACCTTGTACACACTTGTACAACCTTGTACACACTTGTACAACCTTGTACACACTTGTACAACCTTTTACACAATTGTAAAACCTTGTACACATTTGTACAACCTTGTACAAACTTGTACACACTTGTACAAACTTGTACACACTTGTACAAACTTGTGTACACTTGTACAACCTTGTGTACACTTGTACAACCTTGTACACACTTGTACAACCTTGTACACACTTGTACAACCTCGTACACACTTGTACAACCTTGTACACACTTGTACAACCTTGTACACAATTGTAAAACCTTGTACACACTTTTACAACCTTGTACACACTTGTACACCCTTGTACACACTTGTACAAAATTTTACATTCTTGTACATACTTGTACACCCTTGTACACACTTGTACAACCTTGTACAAACCTGTACACCCTTGTACACACTTGTACAAGCTTGTACACACTTGTACAAGCTTGTACACACTTGTACAAGCTTGTACACACTTGTACATCCTTGTACAAACTTGTGCACCCTTGAACACTTTTGTACACCCTTGTACACATTTGTACAACCTTGTACAAACTTAAACACACTTGTACAAACATGTACACACTTGAACAACCTTGTACACACTTGTACAAACCTTGTACACACTTGTACAAGCTTGTACACACTTGTACAACCTTGTACACACTTGTACAACCTTTTACACACTTGTACAAGCTTGTACACACTTGTACAACCTTGTACACACTTGTACAACCTTGTACAAACCTGTACACCCTTGTACACACTTGTACAAGCTTGTACACGATTGTACACCCTTGTACACACTTGTGCACCCTTGTACACACTTGTACACCCTTGTACACACTTGTACAACCTTTTACAAACTTGTACACACTTGTACAAACTTGTACATTCTTGTACATACTTGTACACCCTTGTAAACACTTGTACAACCTTGTACAAACCTGTACACCCTTGTACACACTTGTACAAGCTTGTACACACTTGTACAAGCTTGTACACACTTGTACAAGCTTGTACACACTTGTACACCCTTGTACAAACTTGTGCACCCTTGTACACTTTTGTACACCCTTGTATACATTTGTACAAACTTGTACAAACTTGTACACACTTGTACAAACTTGTACACACTTGTACAAACTTGTACACCCTTGTACACACTTGTACAACCTTGTACACACTTGTACAACCTTGTACACACTTGTACAACCTTGTACAAACCTGTAAACCCTTGTACACACTTGTCCAAACTTGTACACGATTGTACACTCTTGTACACACTTGTGCAACCTTGTACACACTTGTACAACCTTGTACACACTTGTACAACCTTGTACACACTTGTTCAAGCTTGTACACACTTGTACAACCTTGTACACACTTGTACACCCTTGTACACACTTGTACAACCTTTTACAAACTTGTACACACTTGTACAAAATTGTACATTCTTGTACATACTTGTACACCCTTGTACACACTTGTACACCCTTGTACAAACTTGTGCACCCTTGTACACTTTTGTACACCCTTGTACACATTTGTACAAACTTGTACAAACTTGTAATCACTTGTACTTACTTGTACACACTTGTACAAACTTGTGTACACTTGTACAACCTTGTACACACTTGTACAACCTTGTACACACTTGTACAACCTTGTACACACTTGTACAACCTTGTACACACTTGTACAACCTTGTACACAATTGTAAAACCTTGTACACACGTGTACAACCTTGTACAAACTTGTACACACTTGTACAAACTTATACACCCTTGTACACACTTGTACAACCTTGTACACACTTGTACAAATTTGTACAACCTTGTACAAACTTGTACACACTTGTACAACCTTGTACAAACTTGTACACACTTGTACACACTTTTACATCCTTGTACACATTTGTACACCCTTGTACATACTTGTACAACCTTGTACACACTTGTACAACCTTGTACAAACCTGTAAACCCTTGTACAAGCTTGTACACACTTGTACAAGCTTGTACACACTTGTACACCCTTGTACAAACTTGTGCACCCTTGTACACTTTTGTACACCCTTGTACACACTTGTTCAACCTTGTACAAACCTGTAAACCCTTGTACAAGCTTGTACACACTTGTACAAGCTTGTACACACTTGTACACCCTTGTACAAACTTGTGCACCCTTGTACACTTTTGTACACCCTTGTACACATTTGTACAACCTTGTACAAACTTGTACACACTTGTACAAACTTGTACACACTTGTACAACCTTGTACACACTTGTACAACCTTGTACACACTTGTACAACCTTGTACACACTTGTACAAGCTTGTACACACTTGTACAAGCTTGTAAACACTTGTACAACCTTGTACACACTTGTACAACCTTTTACACAATTGTAAAACCTTGTACACACTTGTACATTCTTGTACAAACTTTTACTTACTTGTACAACCTTGTACAAACTTGTACACACTTGTACAAACTTTTACAGCCTTGTACACATTTGTACACCCTTGTACACACTTGTACAACATTGTACAAACCTGTACACCCTTGTACACACTTGTACAAGCTTGTACACGATTGTACACCCTTGTACACACTTGTGCACCATTGTACACACTTGTACACCCTTGTACACACTTGTACAACCTTTTACAAACTTGTACACACTTGTACAAACTTGTACATTCTTTTGTACACCCTTGTAAACACTTGTACAACCTTGTACAAACCTGTACACCCTTGTACACACTTGTACAAGCTTGTACACACTTGTACAAGCTTGTACACACTTGTACACCCTTGTACAAACTTGTGCACCCTTGTACACTTTTGTACACCCTTGTATTAATTTTTACAACCTTGTACAAACTTGTACACACTTGTACAAACTTGTACACACTTGTACAAACGTGTACACCCTTGTACACACTTGTACAACCTTGTACACACTTGTACAACCTTGTACACAATTGTACAACCTTGTACAACCATGTACACACTTGAACAACCTTGTACACACTTGTACAACCTTATACACACTTGTACACCTTTGTACACACTTATACAACCTTGTACACACTTGTACAACCTTGTACACACTTGTACAACCTTGTACACACTTGTACAACCTTGTACACACTTGTACAACCTTGTAAAAACTTGTACAAGCTTGTACACGATTGTACACCCTTGTACACACTTGTGCACCCTTGTACACACTTGTACAACCTTGTACACACTTGTACAACCTTGTACACACTTGTACAACCTTGTACACACTTGTACAACCTTGTACACACTTGTACAACCTTGTACACACTTGTACAAGCTTGTACACACTTGTACAACCTTGTACACACTTGTACAACCTTTTACACAATTGTAAAACCTTGTACACATTTGTACAACCTTGTACAAACTTGTACACACTTGTACAAACTTGTACACACTTGTACAAACTTGTGTACACTTGTACAACCTTGTGTACACTTGTACAACCTTGTACACACTTGTACAACCTTGTACACACTTGTACAACCTCGTACACAATTGTACAACCTTGTACACACTTGTACAACCTTGTACACAATTGTAAAACCTTGTACACACTTTTACAACCTTGTACACACTTGTACACCCTTGTACACACTTGTACAAAATTTTACATTCTTGTACATACTTGTACACCCTTGTACACACTTGTACAACCTTGTACAAACCTGTACACCCTTGTACACACTTGTACAAGCTTGTACACACTTGTACAAGCTTGTACACACTTGTACAAGCTTATACACACTTGTACATCCTTGTACAAACTTGTGCACCCTTGAACACTTTTGTACACCCTTGTACACATTTGTACAACCTTGTACAAACTTAAACACACTTGTACAAACATGTACACACTTGAACAACCTTGTACACACTTGTACAAACCTTGTACACACTTGTACAAGCTTGTACACACTTGTACAACCTTGTACACACTTGTACAACCTTGTACACACTTGTACAAGCTTGTACACACTTGTACAACCTTGTACACACTTGTACAACCTTGTACAAACCTGTACACCCTTGTACACACTTGTACAAGCTTGTACACGATTGTACACCCTTGTACACACTTGTGCACCCTTGTACACACTTGTACACCCTTGTACACACTTGTACAACCTTTTACAAACTTGTACACACTTGTACAAATTTGTACATTCTTGTACATACTTGTACACCCTTGTAAACACTTGTACAACCTTGTACAAACCTGTACACCCTTGTACACACTTGTACAAGCTTGTACACACTTGTACAAGCTTGTACACACTTGTACACCCTTGTACAAACTTGTGCACCCTTGTACACTTTTGTACACCCTTGTATACATTTGTACAAACTTGTACAAACTTGTACACACTTGTACAAACTTGTACACACTTGTACAAACTTGTACACCCTTGCACACACTTGTACAACCTTGTACACACTTGTACAACCTTGTACACACTTGTACAACCTTGTACACACTTGTACAACCTTGTACAAACCTGTAAACCCTTGTACACACTTGTCCAAACTTGTACACGATTGTACACTCTTGTACAACCTGGTGCAACCTTGTACACACTTGTACAACCTTGTACACACTTGTACAACCTTGTACACACTTGTTCAAGCTTGTACACACTTGTACAACCTTGTACACACTTGTACACCCTTGTACACACTTGTACAACCTTTTACAAACTTGTACACACTTGTACAAAATTGTACATTCTTGTACATACTTGTACACCCTTGTACACACTTGTACACCCTTGTACAAACTTGTGCACCCTTGTACACTTTTGTACACCCTTGTACACATTTGTACAAACTTGTACAAACTTGTACACACTTGTACAAACTTGTACACACTTGTACAAACTTGTGTACACTTGTACAACCTTGTACAAACTTGTGTACACTTGTACAACCTTGTACACACTTGTACAACCTTGTACACACTTGTACAACCTTGTAAACACTTGTACAACCTTGTACACACTTGTACAACCTTGTACACAATTGTAAAACCTTGTACACACGTGTACAACCTTGTACAAACTTGTACACACTTGTACAAACTTATACACCCTTGTACACACTTGTACAACCTTGTACACACTTGTACAAATTTGTACAACCTTGTACAAACTTGTACACACTTGTACAACCTTGTACACACTTGTACAACCTTGTACACACTTGTTCAAGCTTGTACACACTTGTACAACCTTGTACACACTTGTACACCCTTGTACACACTTGTACAACCTTTTACAAACTTGTACACACTTGTACAAAATTGTACATTCTTGTACATACTTGTACACCCTTGTACACACTTGTACACCCTTGTACAAACTTGTGCACCCTTGTACACTTTTGTACACCCTTGTACACATTTGTACAAACTTGTACAAACTTGTACACACTTGTACAAACTTGTACACACTTGTACAAACTTGTGTACACTTGTACAACCTTGTACAAACTTGTGTACACTTGTACAACCTTGTACAAACTTGTGTACACTTGTACAACCTTGTACACACTTGTACAACCTTGTACACACTTGTACAACCTTGTAAACACTTGTACAACCTTGTACACACTTGTACAACCTTGTACACAATTGTAAAACCTTGTACACACGTGTACAACCTTGTACAAACTTGTACACACTTGTACAAACTTATACACCCTTGTACACACTTGTACAACCTTGTACACACTTGTACAAATTTGTACAACCTTGTACAAACTTGTACACACTTGTACAACCTTGTACAAACTTGTACACACTTGTACACACTTTTACATCCTTGTACACATTTGTACACCCTTGTACACACTTGTACAACCTTTTACAAACTTGTACACACTTGTACAAACTTGTACATTCTTGTACATACTTGTACAACCTTGTACACACTTGTACAACCTTGTAAAAACCTGTAAACCCTTGTACAAGCTTGTACACACTTGTACAAGCTTGTACACACTTGTACACCCTTGTACAAACTTGTGCACCCTTGTACACTTTTGTACACCCTTGTACACACTTGTTCAACCTTGTACAAACCTGTAAACACTTGTACAAGCTTGTACACACTTGTACAAGCTTGTACACACTTGTACACCCTTGTACAAACTTGTGCACCCTTGTACACTTTTGTACACCCTTGTACACATTTGTACAACCTTGTACACACTTGTACAACCTTGTACACACTTGTACAAGCTTGTACACACTTGTACAACCTTGTACACACTTGTACAACCTTGTACACACTTGTACAACCTTTTACACAATTGTAAAACCTTGTACACACTTGTACATTCTTGTACAAACTTGTACTTACTTGTACAACCTTGTACAAACTTGTACACACTTGTACAAACTTTTACAAACTTGTGCACCCTTGTACACTTTTGTACACCCTTGTATTAATTTTTACAACCTTGTACAAACTTGTACACACTTGTACAAACTTGTACACACTTGTACAAACGTGTACACCCTTGTACACACTTGTACAACCTTGTACACACTTGTACAACCTTGTACACAATTGTACAACCTTGTACAACCATGTACACACTTGAACAACCTTGTACACACTTGTACAACCTTATACACACTTGTACACCTTTGTACACACTTATACAACCTTGTACACACTTGTACAACCTTGTACACACTTGTACAACCTTGTACACACATGTACAACCTTGTACACACTTGTACAACCTTGTACACACTTGTACAACCTTGTAAAAACTTGTACAAGCTTGTACACGATTGTACACCCTTGTACACACTTGTGCACCCTTGTACACACTTGTACAACCTTGTACACACTTGTACAACCTTGTACACACTTGTACAACCTTGTACACACTTGTACAACCTTGTACACACTTGTACAACCTTGTACACACTTGTACAACCTTGTACACACTTGTACAACCTTGTACACACTTGTACAACCTTTTACACAATTGTAAAACCTTGTACACATTTGTACACCCTTGTACAAACTTGTGCACCCTTTTACACTTTTGTACACCCTTGTATACATTTGTACAAACTTGTACAAACTTGTACACACTTGTACAAACTTGTACACACTTGTACAAACTTGTACACCCTTGTACACACTTGTACAACCTTGTACACACTTGTACAACCTTGTACACACTTGTACAACCTTGTACAAACCTGTAAACCCTTGTACACACTTGTCCAAACTTGTACACGATTGTACACTCTTGTACACACTTGTGCAACCTTGTACACACTTGTACAACCTTGTACACACTTGTACAACCTTGTACACACTTGTTCAAGCTTGTACACACTTGTACAACCTTGTACACACTTGTACACCCTTGTACACACTTGTACAACCTTTTACAAACTTGTACACACTTGTACAAAATTGTACATTCTTGTACATACTTGTACACCCTTGTACACACTTGTACACCCTTGTACAAACTTGTGCACCCTTGTACACTTTTGTACACCCTTGTACACATTTGTACAAACTTGTACAAACTTGTACACACTTGTACAAACTTGTACACACTTGTACAAACTTGTGTACACTTGTACAACCTTGTACAAACTTGTGTACACTTGTACAACCTTGTACAAACTTGTGTACACTTGTACAACCTTGTACACACTTGTACAACCTTGTACACACTTGTACAACCTTGTAAACACTTGTACAACCTTGTACACACTTGTACAACCTTGTACACAATTGTAAAACCTTGTACACACGTGTACAACCTTGTACAAACTTGTACACACTTGTACAAACTTATACACCCTTGTACACACTTGTACAACCTTGTACACACTTGTACAAATTTGTACAACCTTGTACAAACTTGTACACACTTGTACAACCTTGTACAAACTTGTACACACTTGTACACACTTTTACATCCTTGTACACATTTGTACACCCTTGTACACACTTGTACAACCTTTTACAAACTTGTACACACTTGTACAAACTTGTACATTCTTGTACATACTTGTACAACCTTGTACACACTTGTACAACCTTGTAAAAACCTGTAAACCCTTGTACAAGCTTGTACACACTTGTACAAGCTTGTACACACTTGTACACCCTTGTACAAACTTGTGCACCCTTGTACACTTTTGTACACCCTTGTACACACTTGTTCAACCTTGTACAAACCTGTAAACACTTGTACAAGCTTGTACACACTTGTACAAGCTTGTACACACTTGTACACCCTTGTACAAACTTGTGCACCCTTGTACACTTTTGTACACCCTTGTACACATTTGTACAACCTTGTACACACTTGTACAACCTTGTACACACTTGTACAAGCTTGTACACACTTGTACAACCTTGTACACACTTGTACAACCTTGTACACACTTGTACAACCTTTTACACAATTGTAAAACCTTGTACACACTTGTACATTCTTGTACAAACTTGTACTTACTTGTACAACCTTGTACAAACTTGTACACACTTGTACAAACTTTTACAAACTTGTGCACCCTTGTACACTTTTGTACACCCTTGTATTAATTTTTACAACCTTGTACAAACTTGTACACACTTGTACAAACTTGTACACACTTGTACAAACGTGTACACCCTTGTACACACTTGTACAACCTTGTACACACTTGTACAACCTTGTACACAATTGTACAACCTTGTACAACCATGTACACACTTGAACAACCTTGTACACACTTGTACAACCTTATACACACTTGTACACCTTTGTACACACTTATACAACCTTGTACACACTTGTACAACCTTGTACACACTTGTACAACCTTGTACACACATGTACAACCTTGTACACACTTGTACAACCTTGTACACACTTGTACAACCTTGTAAAAACTTGTACAAGCTTGTACACGATTGTACACCCTTGTACACACTTGTGCACCCTTGTACACACTTGTACAACCTTGTACACACTTGTACAACCTTGTACACACTTGTACAACCTTGTACACACTTGTACAACCTTGTACACACTTGTACAACCTTGTACACACTTGTACAACCTTGTACACACTTGTACAACCTTGTACACACTTGTACAACCTTTTACACAATTGTAAAACCTTGTACACATTTGTACACCCTTGTACAAACTTGTGCACCCTTTTACACTTTTGTACACCCTTGTATACATTTGTACAAACTTGTACAAACTTGTACACACTTGTACAAACTTGTACACACTTGTACAAACTTGTACACCCTTGTACACACTTGTACAACCTTGTACACACTTGTACAACCTTGTACACACTTGTACAACCTTGTACAAACCTGTAAACCCTTGTACACACTTGTCCAAACTTGTACACGATTGTACACTCTTGTACACACTTGTGCAACCTTGTACACACTTGTACAACCTTGTACACACTTGTACAACCTTGTACACACTTGTTCAAGCTTGTACACACTTGTACAACCTTGTACACACTTGTACACCCTTGTACACACTTGTACAACCTTTTACAAACTTGTACACACTTGTACAAAATTGTACATTCTTGTACATACTTGTACACCCTTGTACACACTTGTACACCCTTGTACAAACTTGTGCACCCTTGTACACTTTTTACACCCTTGTACACATTTGTACAAACTTGTACAAACTTGTACACACTTGTACAAACTTGTACACACTTGTACAAACTTGTGTACACTTGTACAACCTTGTACACACTTGTACAACCTTGTACACACTTGTACAACCTTGTACACACTTGTACAACCTTGTACACACTTGTACAACCTTGTACACAATTGTAAAACCTTGTACACACGTGTACAACCTTGGACAAACTTGTACACACTTGTACAAACTTATACACCCTTGTACACACTTGTACAACCTTGTACACACTTGTACAAATTTGTACAACCTTGTACAAACTTGTACACACTTGTACAACCTTGTACAAACTTGTACACACTTGTACACACTTTTACATCCTTGTACACATTTGTACACCCTTGTACATACTTGTACAACCTTGTACACACTTGTACAACCTTGTACAAACCTGTAAACCCTTGTACAAGCTTGTACACACTTGTACAAGCTTGTACACACTTGTACACCCTTGTACAAACTTGTGCACCCTTGTACACTTTTGTACACCCTTGTACACACTTGTTCAACCTTGTACAAACTTGTGCACCCTTGTACACTTTTGTACACCCTTGTACACACTTGTACAACCTTGTACACACTTGTACAAGCTTGTACACACTTGTACAACCTTGTACACACTTGTACAACCTTGTACACACTTGTACAAGCTTGTACACACTTGTACAACCTTGTAAACACTTGTACAAACTTGTACATTCTTGTACATACTTGTACAACCTTGTACACACTTGTACAACCTTGTAAAAACCTGTAAACCCTTGTACAAGCTTGTACACACTTGTACAAGCTTGTACACACTTGTACACCCTTGTACAAACTTGTGCACCCTTGTACACTTTTGTACACCCTTGTACACACTTGTTCAACCTTGTACAAACCTGTAAACACTTGTACAAGCTTGTACACACTTGTACAAGCTTGTACACACTTGTACACCCTTGTACAAACTTGTGCACCCTTGTACACTTTTGTACACCCTTGTACACATCTGTACAACCTTGTACACACTTGTACAACCTTGTACACACTTGTACAAGCTTGTACACACTTGTACAACCTTGTACACACTTGTACAACCTTGTACACACTTGTACAACCTTTTACACAATTGTAAAACCTTGTACACACTTGTACATTCTTGTACAAACTTGTACTTACTTGTACAACCTTGTACAAACTTGTACACACTTGTACAAACTTTTACAAACTTGTGCACCCTTGTACACTTTTGTACACCCTTGTATTAATTTTTACAACCTTGTACAAACTTGTACACACTTGTACAAACTTGTACACACTTGTACAAACGTGTACACCCTTGTACACACTTGTACAACCTTGTACACTCTTGTACAACCTTGTACACAATTGTACAACCTTGTACAACCATGTACACACTTGAACAACCTTGTACACACTTGTACAACCTTATACACACTTGTACACCTTTGTACACACTTATACAACCTTGTACACACTTGTACAACCTTGTACACACTTGTACAACCTTGTACACACATGTACAACCTTGTACACACTTGTACAACCTTGTACACACTTGTACAACCTTGTAAAAACTTGTACAAGCTTGTACACGATTGTACACCCTTGTACACACTTGTGCACCCTTGTACACACTTGTACAACCTTGTACACACTTGTACAACCTTGTACACACTTGTACAACCTTGTACACACTTGTACAACCTTGTACACACTTGTACAACCTTGTACACACTTGTACAACCTTGTACACACTTGTACAACCTTGTACACACTTGTACAACCTTTTACACAATTGTAAAACCTTGTACACATTTGTACACCCTTGTACAAACTTGTGCACCCTTTTACACTTTTGTACACCCTCGTATACATTTGTACAAACTTGTACAAACTTGTACACACTTGTACAAACTTGTACAAACTTGTACAAACTTGTACACACTTGTACAAACTTGTACACACTTGTACAAACTTGTACACCCTTGTACACACTTGTACAACCTTGTACACACTTGTACAACCTTGTACACACTTGTACAACCTTGTACAAACCTGTAAACCCTTGTACACACTTGTCCAAACTTGTACACGATTGTACACTCTTGTACACACTTGTGCAACCTTGTACACACTTGTACAACCTTGTACACACTTGTACAACCTTGTACACACTTGTTCAAGCTTGTACACACTTGTACAACCTTGTACACACTTGTACACCCTTGTACACACTTGTACAACCTTTTACAAACTTGTACACACTTGTACAAAATTGTACATTCTTGTACATACTTGTACACCCTTGTACACACTTGTACACCCTTGTACAAACTTGTGCACCCTTGTACACTTTTTACACCCTTGTACACATTTGTACAAACTTGTACAAACTTGTACACACTTGTACAAACTTGTACACACTTGTACAAACTTGTGTACACTTGTACAACCTTGTACACACTTGTACAACCTTGTACACACTTGTACAACCTTGTACACACTTGTACAACCTTGTACACACTTGTACAACCTTGTACACAATTGTAAAACCTTGTACACACGTGTACAACCTTGGACAAACTTGTACACACTTGTACAAACTTATACACCCTTGTACACACTTGTACAACCTTGTACACACTTGTACAAATTTGTACAACCTTGTACAAACTTGTACACACTTGTACAACCTTGTACAAACTTGTACACACTTGTACACACTTTTACATCCTTGTACACATTTGTACACCCTTGTACATACTTGTACAACCTTGTACACACTTGTACAACCTTGTACAAACCTGGAAACCCTTGTACAAGCTTGTACACACTTGTACAAGCTTGTACACACTTGTACACCCTTGTACAAACTTGTGCACCCTTGTACACTTTTGTACACCCTTGTACACACTTGTTCAACCTTGTACAAACTTGTGCACCCTTGTACACTTTTGTACACCCTTGTACACATTTGTACAACCTTGTACAAACTTGTACACACTTGTACAAACTTGTACACACTTGTACAACCTTGTACACACTTGTACAACCTTGTACACACTTGTACAACCTTGTACACACTTGTACAACCTTGTACACACTTGTACAAGCTTGTACACACTTGTACAACCTTGTAAACACTTGTACAACCTTGTACACACTTGTACAACCTTTTACACAATTGTAAAACCTTGTACACACTTGTACATTCTTGTACAAACTTTTACTTACTTGTACAACCTTGTACAAACTTGTACACACTTGTACAAACTTTTACAGCCTTGTACACATTTGTACACCCTTGTACACACTTGTACAACATTGTACAAACCTGTACACCCTTGTACACACTTGTACAAGCTTGTACACGATTGTACACCCTTGTACACACTTGTGCACCATTGTACACACTTGTACACCCTTGTACACACTTGTACAACCTTTTACAAACTTGTACACACTTGTACAAACTTGTACATTCTTTTGTACACCCTTGTAAACACTTGTACAACCTTGTACAAACCTGTACACCCTTGTACACACTTGTACAAGCTTGTACACACTTGTACAAGCTTGTACACACTTGTACACCCTTGTACAAACTTGTGCACCCTTGTACACTTTTGTACACCCTTGTATTAATTTTTACAACCTTGTACAAACTTGTACACACTTGTACAAACTTGTACACACTTGTACAAACGTGTACACCCTTGTACACACTTGTACAACCTTGTACACACTTGTACAACCTTGTACACAATTGTACAACCTTGTACAACCATGTACACACTTGAACAACCTTGTACACACTTGTACAACCTTATACTCACTTGTACACCTTTGTACACACTTATACAACCTTGTACACACTTGTACAACCTTGTACACACTTGTACAACCTTGTACACACTTGTACAACCTTGTACACACTTTTACAACCTTGTACACACTTGTACAACCTTGTAAAAACTTGTACAAGCTTGTACACGATTGTACACCCTTGTACACACTTGTGCACCCTTGTACACACTTGTACAACCTTGTACACACTTGTACAACCTTGTACACACTTGTACAACCTTGTACACACTTGTACAACCTTGTACACACTTGTACAACCTTGTACACACTTGTACAAGCTTGTACACACTTGTACAACCTTGTACACACTTGTACAACCTTTTACACAATTGTAAAACCTTGTACACATTTGTACAACCTTGTACAAACTTGTACACACTTGTACAAACTTGTACACACTTGTACAAACTTGTGTACACTTGTACAACCTTGTGTACACTTGTACAACCTTGTACACACTTGTACAACCTTGTACACACTTGTACAACCTCGTACACAATTGTACAACCTTGTACACACTTGTACAACCTTGTACACAATTGTAAAACCTTGTACACACTTTTACAACCTTGTACACACTTGTACACCCTTGTACACACTTGTACAAAATTTTACATTCTTGTACATACTTGTACACCCTTGTACACACTTGTACAACCTTGTACAAACCTGTACACCCTTGTACACACTTGTACAAGCTTGTACACACTTGTACAAGCTTGTACACACTTGTACAAGCTTATACACACTTGTACATCCTTGTACAAACTTGTGCACCCTTGAACACTTTTGTACACCCTTGTACACATTTGTACAACCTTGTACAAACTTAAACACACTTGTACAAACATGTACACACTTGAACAACCTTGTACACACTTGTACAAACCTTGTACACACTTGTACAAGCTTGTACACACTTGTACAACCTTGTACACACTTGTACAACCTTGTACACACTTGTACAAGCTTGTACACACTTGTACAACCTTGTACACACTTGTACAACCTTGTACAAACCTGTACACCCTTGTACACACTTGTACAAGCTTGTACACGATTGTACACCCTTGTACACACTTGTGCACCCTTGTACACACTTGTACACCCTTGTACACACTTGTACAACCTTTTACAAACTTGTACACACTTGTACAAATTTGTACATTCTTGTACATACTTGTACACCCTTGTAAACACTTGTACAACCTTGTACAAACCTGTACACCCTTGTACACACTTGTACAAGCTTGTACACACTTGTACAAGCTTGTACACACTTGTACACCCTTGTACAAACTTGTGCACCCTTGTACACTTTTGTACACCCTTGTATACATTTTTACAAACTTGTACAAACTTGTACACACTTGTACAAACTTGTACACACTTGTACAAACTTGTACACCCTTGTACACACTTGTACAACCTTGTACACACTTGTACAACCTTGTACACACTTGTACAACCTTGTACAAACCTGTAAACCCTTGTACACACTTGTCCAAACTTGTACACGATTGTACACTCTTGTACAACCTGGTGCAACCTTGTACACACTTGTACAACCTTGTACACACTTGTACAACCTTGTACACACTTGTTCAAGCTTGTACACACTTGTACAACCTTGTACACACTTGTACACCCTTGTACACACTTGTACAACCTTTTACAAACTTGTACACACTTGTACAAAATTGTACATTCTTGTACATACTTGTACACCCTTGTACACACTTGTACACCCTTGTACAAACTTGTGCACCCTTGTACACTTTTGTACACCCTTGTACACATTTGTACAAACTTGTACAAACTTGTACACACTTGTACAAACTTGTACACACTTGTACAAACTTGTGTACACTTGTACAACCTTGTACACACTTGTACAACCTTGTACACACTTGTACAACCTTGTAAACACTTGTACAACCTTGTACACACTTGTACAACCTTGTACACAATTGTAAAACCTTGTACACACGTGTACAACCTTGTACAAACTTGTACACACTTGTACAAACTTATACACCCTTGTACACACTTGTACAACCTTGTACACACTTGTACAAATTTGTACAACCTTGTACAAACTTGTACACACTTGTACAACCTTGTACAAACTTGTACACACTTGTACACACTTTTACATCCTTGTACACATTTGTACACCCTTGTACACACTTGTACAACCTTTTACAAACTTGTACACACTTGTACAAACTTGTACATTCTTGTACATACTTGTACAACCTTGTACACACTTGTACAACCTTGTAAAAACCTGTAAACCCTTGTACAAGCTTGTACACACTTGTACAAGCTTGTACACACTTGTACACCCTTGTACAAACTTGTGCACCCTTGTACACTTTTGTACACCCTTGTACACACTTGTTCAACCTTGTACAAACCTGTAAACACTTGTACAAGCTTGTACACACTTGTACAAGCTTGTACACACTTGTACACCCTTGTACAAACTTGTGCACCCTTGTACACTTTTGTACACCCTTGTACACATTTGTACAACCTTGTACACACTTGTACAACCTTGTACACACTTGTACAAGCTTGTACACACTTGTACAACCTTGTACACACTTGTACAACCTTGTACACACTTGTACAACCTTTTACACAATTGTAAAACCTTGTACACACTTGTACATTCTTGTACAAACTTGTACTTACTTGTACAACCTTGTACAAACTTGTACACACTTGTACAAACTTTTACAAACTTGTGCACCCTTGTACACTTTTGTACACCCTTGTATTAATTTTTACAACCTTGTACAAACTTGTACACACTTGTACAAACTTGTACACACTTGTACAAACGTGTACACCCTTGTACACACTTGTACAACCTTGTACACACTTGTACAACCTTGTACACAATTGTACAACCTCGTACAACCATGTACACACTTGAACAACCTTGTACACACTTGTACAACCTTATACACACTTGTACACCTTTGTACACACTTATACAACCTTGTACACACTTGTACAACCTTGTACACACTTGTACAACCTTGTACACACATGTACAACCTTGTACACACTTGTACAACCTTGTACACACTTGTACAACCTTGTAAAAACTTGTACAAGCTTGTACACGATTGTACACCCTTGTACACACTTGTGCACCCTTGTACACACTTGTACAACCTTGTACACACTTGTACAACCTTGTACACACTTGTACAACCTTGTACACACTTGTACAACCTGGTACACACTTGTACAACCTTGTACACACTTGTACAACCTTGTACACACTTGTACAACCTTGTACACACTTGTACAACCTTTTACACAATTGTAAAACCTTGTACACATTTGTACAACCTTGTACAAACTTGTACACACTTGTACAAACTTGTACACACTTGTACAAACTTGTGTACACTTGTACAACCTTGTGTACACTTGTACAACCTTGTACACACTTGTACAACCTCGTACACACTTGTACAACCTTGTACACACTTGTACAACCTTGTACACAATTGTAAAACCTTGTACACACTTTTACAACCTTGTACACACTTGTACACCCTTGTACACACTTGTACAAAATTTTACATTCTTGTACATACTTGTACACCCTTGTACACACTTGTACAACCTTGTACAAACCTGTACACCCTTGTACACACTTGTACAAGCTTGTACACACTTGTACAAGCTTGTACACACTTGTACAAGCTTGTACACACTTGTACATCCTTGTACAAACTTGTGCACCCTTGAACACTTTTGTACACCCTTGTACACATTTGTACAACCTTGTACAAACTTAAACACACTTGTACAAACATGTACACACTTGAACAACCTTGTACACACTTGTACAAACCTTGTACACACTTGTACAAGCTTGTACACACTTGTACAACCTTGTACACACTTGTACAACCTTTTACACACTTGTACAAGCTTGTACACACTTGTACAACCTTGTACACACTTGTACAACCTTGTACAAACCTGTACACCCTTGTACACACTTGTACAAGCTTGTACACGATTGTACACCCTTGTACACACTTGTGCACCCTTGTACACACTTGTACACCCTTGTACACACTTGTACAACCTTTTACAAACTTGTACACACTTGTACAAACTTGTACATTCTTGTACATACTTGTACACCCTTGTAAACACTTGTACAACCTTGTACAAACCTGTACACCCTTGTACACACTTGTACAAGCTTGTACACACTTGTGCACCCTTGTACACACTTGTACACCCTTGTACACACTTGTACACCCTTGTACAAACTTGTGCACCCTTGTACACTTTTGTACACCCTTGTATACATTTGTACAAACTTGTACAAACTTGTACACACTTGTACAAACTTGTACACACTTGTACAAACTTGTACACCCTTGTACACACTTGTACAACCTTGTACACACTTGTACAACCTTGTACACACTTGTACAACCTTGTACAAACCTGTAAACCCTTGTACACACTTGTCCAAACTTGTACACGATTGTACACTCTTGTACACACTTGTGCAACCTTGTACACACTTGTACAACCTTGTACACACTTGTACAACCTTGTACACACTTGTTCAAGCTTGTACACACTTGTACAACCTTGTACACACTTGTACACCCTTGTACACACTTGTACAACCTTTTACAAACTTGTACACACTTGTACAAAATTGTACATTCTTGTACATACTTGTACACCCTTGTACACACTTGTACACCCTTGTACAAACTTGTGCACCCTTGTACACTTTTGTACACCCTTGTACACATTTGTACAAACTTGTACAAACTTGTACACACTTGTACAAACTTGTACACACTTGTACAAACTTGTGTACACTTGTACAACCTTGTACACACTTGTACAACCTTGTACACACTTGTACAACCTTGTACACACTTGTACAACCTTGTACACACTTGTACAACCTTGTACACAATTGTAAAACCTTGTACACACGTGTACAACCTTGTACAAACTTGTACACACTTGTACAAACTTATACACCCTTGTACACACTTGTACAACCTTGTACACACTTGTACAAATTTGTACAACCTTGTACAAACTTGTACACACTTGTACAACCTTGTACAAACTTGTACACACTTGTACACACTTTTACATCCTTGTACACATTTGTACACCCTTGTACACACTTGTACAACCTTTTACAAACTTGTACACACTTGTACAAACTTGTACATTCTTGTACATACTTGTACAACCTTGTACACACTTGTACAACCTTGTAAAAACCTGTAAACCCTTGTACAAGCTTGTACACACTTGTACAAGCTTGTACACACTTGTACACCCTTGTACAAACTTGTGCACCCTTGTACACTTTTGTACACCCTTGTACACACTTGTTCAACCTTGTACAAACCTGTAAACCCTTGTACAAGCTTGTACACACTTGTACAAGCTTGTACACACTTGTACACCCTTGTACAAACTTGTGCACCCTTGTACACTTTTGTACACCCTTGTACACATTTGTACAACCTTGTACACACTTGTACAACCTTGTACACACTTGTACAAGCTTGTAAACACTTGTACAACCTTGTACACACTTGTACAACCTTGTATGCACTTGTACAAGCTTGTACACACTTGTACACCCTTGTACAAACTTGTGCACCCTTGTACACTTTTGTACATCCTTGTATACATTTGTACAAAAATGTACAAGTTTGTACAAGTGTGTACAAGTTTGTAAAAGGTTTTACAAGTGTGTACAAGGTTGTACAAGTGTGTACAAGGTTGTACAAGTGTGTACAAGGTTGTACAAGTGTGTACAAAGGTGTACAAGTGTGTACAAGGTTGTACAAGTGTGTACAAGGTTGTACAAGTGTGTACAAGGTTGTACAAGGTTGTACAATTGTGTACAAGGTTGTACAAGTGTGTACAAGGTTGTACAAGTGTGTACAAGGTTGTACAAGTGTGTACAAGGTTGTACAAGTGTGTACAAGGGTGTACAAGTTTGTACAAGTTTGTACAAGTTTGTACAAGTGTGTACAAGTTTGTACAAGTGTGTACAAGCTTGTACAAGTGTGTACAAGGGTGTACAAGTGTGTACAAGGTTGTACATGTTTTTACAAGGTTGTACAATTGTGTACAAGGTTGTACAAGTGTGTACAAGGTTGTACAAGTGTGTACAAGGTTGTACAAGTGTGTACAAGGTTGTACAAGTGTGTACAAGGTTGTATAAGTGTGTACAAGGTTGAAAAAGTGTGTACAAGGTTGTACAAGTGTGTACAAGGTTGTACAAGTGTGTACAAGGTTGTACAAGTGTGTACAAAGGTGTACAAGTGTGTACAAGGTTGTACAAGTGTGTACAAGGTTGGACAAGTGTGTACAAGGTTGTACAAGTGTGTACAAGGTTGGACAAGTGTGTACAAGGTTGTACAAGGTTGTACAATTGTGTACAAGGTTGTACAAGTGTGTACAAGGTTGTACAAGTGTGTACAAGGTTGTACAATTGTGTACAAGGTTGTACAAGTGTGTACAAGGTTGTACAAGTGTGTACAAGGTTGTACAAGTGTGTACAAGGGTGTACAAGTTTGTACAAGTGTGTACAAGTTTGTACAAGTGTGTACAAGTTTGTACAAGGGTGTACAAAAGTGTACAAGGGTGCACAAGTTTGTACAAGGGTGTACAAGTGTGTACAAGCTTGTACAAGTGTGTACAAGCTTGTACAAGTGTGTACAAGCTTGTACAAGTGTGTACAAGGGTGTACAGGTTTGTACAAGGTTGTACAAGTGTTTACAAGGGTGTACAAGTGTGTACAAGGTTGTACAAGTGTGTACAAGGTTGTACAAGTGTGTACTAGGTTGTACAAGGTTGTACAATTGTGTACAAGGTTGTACAAGTGTGTACAAGGTTGTACAAGTGTGTACAAGGTTGTACAAGTGTGTACAAGGGTGTACAAGTTTGTACAAGTGTGTACAAGTTTGTAAAAGTGTGTACAAGTTTGTAAAAGGTTGTACAAGTGTGTACAAGGGTGTACAAGTGTGTACAAGGGTGCACAAGTGTGTACAAGGGTGTACAATCGTGTACAAGCTTGTACAAGTGTGTACAAGGGTGTACAGGTTTGTACAAGGTTGTACAAGTGTGTACAAGGTTGTACAAGTGTGTACAAGGGTGTACAAGTTTGTACAAGTGTGTACAAGTTTGTACAAGTGTGTACAAGTTTGTACAAGGTTGTACAAATGTATACAAGGGTGTAAAAAAGTGTACAAGGTTGTACAAGTGTTTACAAGGGTGTACAAGTATGTACAAGAATGTACAAGTTTGTACAAGTGTGTACAAGTTTGTAAAAGGTTGTACAAGTGTGTACAAGAGTGTACAAGTGTATACAAGGGTGCACAAGTGTGTACAAGGGTGTACAATCGTGTACAAGCTTGTACAAGTGTGTACAAGGTTGTACAGGCTTGTACAAGGTTGTACAAGTGTGTACAAGGGTGTACAAATGTGTACAAGGATGTAAAAGTTTGTACAAGTGTGTACAAGTTTGTACAAGGTTGTACAACATACAAAAATAAAAATAAAAATAAATCAAAATTTAAAATATTAGACAAAAGTTCTCAACACCGACGTTTCGCCGCACCAAAATCAACGTGCGGCGTTTTCAAGGTTATTCCTCTTCTCACGTAATCGTTGTGAGCGCCTAACCACGACTGACGACCCCGGTGGTGGAGGAGGGGGAGGGGGGACTCTGTTATCAAGAACAGCTGATGGCATTATCTTCTTTTGTTTAGATTTTTCTATGCATCCTTTAATTTCTTTCTCTATTAGTGTATTGTAAACCGGGCTGATATCAATGGATGCGTTGGCTAATGAATCTTGATCTGAAGTAATAAACAAAGCCTCAATAATATTCCTTTTCTTCCAATTAGGCTCCTTGTATAATATACAGCTTTCCTCCCACTTTATACAATGCCCGGTGTCATGAACATGTTCAGATATTTTTGAACCATAGGTTACACGTGTATCAACTTTTTTCATGTGTTCATGAACCCGTATGAGAGCCGGTCTTGAAGTTTGACCTACATAGCTACGTTTACACGAGCATGGGACCTTGTACACCACGTTTTTATTGTCATTACCACAGTTAGGAGGTTTCACTTTAGATACCTGTCTTCTTATCGTGTTTTTTGAGGTAAAGACCGTCCTAATACCTTGCTTAGCATTCACGCGCCGTATTTTCTCCGAAAGGTTTTTAATATACGGAATGCATACTGTGGCCAGAGGTTTGTTATCTTTAGGTGGTAAACTTGTATCAGAGCTGGATATTTTTCTTAAGGCTTTATTTATGAATCTTTTAGGGTACCCACTGTTAAGTAAGCGGTTTTTAATAGTTACTACCTCATGCTGAAAAGTCTGTTCATCACTACAGATTAGTTTCGCCTTTTTAATAAGCCCAATTATTAAACCTAATTTTACGTGGTCCGGATGGTATGAATCAAAATGCAAATATTGTCCTGTTGCCGTAGGCTTCTTGTACATACTGGTATGCCAAGTGTCCGAGGACCTATCAACCATTACATCTAAGAACGGAAGTTTACAATCATTTTCAAATTCAATAGTGAATTTAATAGTATCACAAATGCTGTTTATATGCTCCTTGAACCTATTAAGCTCTGAAATGCCACTTTCCCACAAGCAAAAAACATCGTCCACGTAACGCAACCATAACTTAGGCTTAACCTCAGCTGTTGTAATAGCTTTATGTTCAAAGTCATCCATGAAGATGTTACTTAAAATGGGACTTAGTACACCTCCCATTGCCATGCCAGCCGTTTGGGAGTAAAAAGTATCTTCAAACTGGAAGTAATTGTTATTTACACAGACCGTGAGCAGTTCCATGATTGAGTCAATTGGTAGTTTAGTTCTCTCAGGAAGAGTGTCATCAATCATCAATTTTTGTTTAACAATCTCCAAACATGGGACAATAGGTACATTGGGAAATAGATTAGTCACATCAAAGCTGACCATTATCGTCTTGTCATTAAGAGTATAATCCCTTATCTTTTGTACAAAATCTTCCGAATTTCTTAAATGGGACGTTGAGTGGCCAAATAAAGGGGACAAAATAGGTAATAACCATTTGGACAACTCATAGGTAGGAGCTCCAATGGCACTCACAATTGGTCTTAACGGTATGTTTTCTTTGTGCAACTTAGGTAGTCCATATAGATGGGGAGCTTTACAGTATTGTGGACTGAGTCGGAAAAATGTACTGTCAGCAATGTATTGTTTATTATTCTTTAATGCTGCCTTAATTTTATTCTGTACACTGTTTGTCGGATTTCGATTAAGAAGTTTGTATTGTCCCCCAACAATTATTTCATTGATTTTATTACTGTAGTCAATTTTGTCCAAGACCACAACAGCTCCACCCTTGTCAGACGGTACAATTACAATAGATTCGTCACATTGTAAATCATGCAGACACTTCTTTTCAACCGAAGTAAGGTTTGGTTTTAAAACCGTGGGTTTTTTTAAAGTATTAACAATACCAAATCTATGGTAATCTCTAACGTCAGGTGTCAAAGAAGATAAAGCAGGTTCAATAGAAGCTATTATGTCAACATTGGACACATGACCAGGGGCAATACCGAAGTTTAAACCTTTGCTCAAAACATGTTTTTCCTTATCTTGTAATATCCTACTCGAGATGTTGACTACCAGTTTGTCCAGCCGATCGGCGTTATCTGATGTTACGTTCAAACTTGCACAATGGCCAGCACGTTGTTTGTTCTTACTTTGCAATAATCGTTCAAACTTAACTTTTTGTTTGACGCTTTTGGAATTATAAACCCTGTCATATTTTAACCGGAATTTGAATAAAATTGGTTCTAAATCCACCATATCCATAGTATCCATTAGCCTACACTTTAACAAATCCACTCTTTCGCTATTTATATACTTAGCTAATCTTACTTGGTTAATTCTGTTGCGAAGAAGTTTGTTACTGGCTTCAAGCAATATTCCGTTAGATTTATTGTCCTTTAATGGTGATTTTAAAAGTAATCCATCAGGGATAACCCCGCTAGCTCTGCATTTTATTAAGAAGGTCAAGTGGTTGGCGTTAAGAGCTTTCTTTATTAAAGCTTTTTCCAGATCTTTAACCATGTGTAAAACTCCGGGCCCATACCGGGTACAAATTCTATTCTTAAACGACATGGTATATTAGGTGAGGTCAATACTTCAGTATGATAATATTTTTGTTGGGCATCACTCACCTTATTGAAGTCACGAGAACGTAGTCCTTGTCATGTCACAATCATACACAGTTCATTGCACATAAAATATACAAAAATAAAAATAAAAATAAATCAAAATTTAAAATATTAGACAAAAGTTCTCAACACCGACGTTTCGCCGCACCAAAATCAACGTGCGGCGTTTTCAAGGTTATTCCTCTTCTCACGTAATCGTTGTGAGCGCCTAACCACGACTGACGACCCCGGTGGTGGAGGAGGGGGAGGGGGGACTCTGTTATCAAGAACAGCTGATGGCATTATCTTCTTTTGTTTAGATTTTTCTATGCATCCTTTAATTTCTTTCTCTATTAGTGTATTGTAAACCGGGCTGATATCAATGGATGCGTTGGCTAATGAATCTTGATCTGAAGTAATAAACAAAGCCTCAATAATATTCCTTTTCTTCCAATTAGGCTCCTTGTATAATATACAGCTTTCCTCCCACTTTATACAATGCCCGGTGTCATGAACATGTTCAGATATTTTTGAACCATAGGTTACACGTGTATCAACTTTTTTCATGTGTTCATGAACCCGTATGAGAGCCGGTCTTGAAGTTTGACCTACATAGCTACGTTTACACGAGCATGGGACCTTGTACACCACGTTTTTATTGTCATTACCACAGTTAGGAGGTTTCACTTTAGATACCTGTCTTCTTATCGTGTTTTTTGAGGTAAAGACCGTCCTAATACCTTGCTTAGCATTCACGCGCCGTATTTTCTCCGAAAGGTTTTTAATATACGGAATGCATACTGTGGCCAGAGGTTTGTTATCTTTAGGTGGTAAACTTGTATCAGAGCTGGATATTTTTCTTAAGGCTTTATTTATGAATCTTTTAGGGTACCCACTGTTAAGTAAGCGGTTTTTAATAGTTACTACCTCATGCTGAAAAGTCTGTTCATCACTACGGATTAGTTTCGCCTTTTTAATAAGCCCAATTATTAAACCTAATTTTACGTGGTCCGGATGGTATGAATCAAAATGCAAATATTGTCCTGTTGCCGTAGGCTTCTTGTACATACTGGTATGCCAAGTGTCCGAGGACCTATCAACCATTACATCTAAGAACGGAAGTTTACAATCATTTTCAAATTCAATAGTGAATTTAATAGTATCACAAATGCTGTTTATATGCTCCTTGAACCTATTAAGCTCTGAAATGCCACTTTCCCACAAGCAAAAAACATCGTCCACGTAACGCAACCATAACTTAGGCTTAACCTCAGCTGTTATGGGTTTTTTACTCCCAAACGGCTGGCATGGCAATGGGAGGTGTACTAAGTCCCATTTTAAGTAACATCTTCATGGATGACTTTGAACATAAAGCTATTACAACAGCTGAGGTTAAGCCTAAGTTATGGTTGCGTTACGTGGACGATGTTTTTTGCTTGTGGGAAAGTGGCATTTCAGAGCTTAATAGGTTCAAGGAGCATATAAACAGCATTTGTGATACTATTAAATTCACTATTGAATTTGAAAATGATTGTAAACTTCCGTTCTTAGATGTAATGGTTGATAGGTCCTCGGACACTTGGCATACCAGTATGTACAAGAAGCCTACGGCAACAGGACAATATTTGCATTTTGATTCATACCATCCGGACCACGTAAAATTAGGTTTAATAATTGGGCTTATTAAAAAGGCGAAACTAATCTGTAGTGATGAACAGACTTTTCAGCATGAGGTAGTAACTATTAAAAACCGCTTACTTAACAGTGGGTACCCTAAAAGATTCATAAATAAAGCCTTAAGAAAAATATCCAGCTCTGATACAAGTTTACCACCTAAAGATAACAAACCTCTGGCCACAGTATGCATTCCGTATATTAAAAACCTTTCGGAGAAAATACGGCGCGTGAATGCTAAGCAAGGTATTAGGACGGTCTTTACCTCAAAAAACACGATAAGAAGACAGGTATCTAAAGTGAAACCTCCTAACTGTGGTAATGACAATAAAAACGTGGTGTACAAGGTCCCATGCTCGTGTAAACGTAGCTATGTAGGTCAAACTTCAAGACCGGCTCTCATACGGGTTCATGAACACATGAAAAAAGTTGATACACGTGTAACCTATGGTTCAAAAATATCTGAACATGTTCATGACACCGGGCATTGTATAAAGTGGGAGGAAAGCTGTATATTATACAAGGAGCCTAATTGGAAGAAAAGGAATATTATTGAGGCTTTGTTTATTACTTCAGATCAAGATTCATTAGCCAACGCATCCATTGATATCAGCCCGGTTTACAATACACTAATAGAGAAAGAAATTAAAGGATGCATAGAAAAATCTAAACAAAAGAAGATAATGCCATCAGCTGTTCTTGATAACAGAGTCCCCCCTCCCCCTCCTCCACCACCGGGGTCGTCAGTCGTGGTTAGGCGCTCACAACGATTACGTGAGAAGAGGAATAACCTTGAAAACGCCGCACGTTGATTTTGGTGCGGCGAAACGTCGGTGTTGAGAACTTTTGTCTAATATTTTAAATTTTGATTTATTTTTATTTTTATTTTTGTATGTTGTACAACCTTGTACAAACTTGTACACACTTGTACAAACTTTTACATCCTTGTACACATTTGTACACCCTTGTACACACTTGTACAACCTTGTACAAGCCTGTACAACCTTGTACACACTTGTACAAGCTTGTACACGATTGTACACCCTTGTACACACTTGTGCACCCTTGTATACACTTGTACACTCTTGTACACACTTGTACAACCTTTTACAAACTTGTACACACTTGTACAAACTTGTACATTCTTGTACATACTTGTACACCCTTGTAAACACTTGTACAACCTTGTACACTTTTTTACACCCTTGTATACATTTGTACAACCTTGTACAAACTTGTACACACTTGTACAAACTTGTACACACTTGTACAAACTTGTACACCCTTGTACACACTTGTACAACCTTGTACACACTTGTACAACCTTGTACAAACCTGTACACCCTTGTACACACTTGTACAAGCTTGTACACGATTGTACACCCTTGTACACACTTGTGCACCCTTGTACACACTTGTACACCCTTGTACACACTTGTACAACCTTTTACAAACTTGTACACACTTTTACAAACTTGTACACACTTGTACAAACTTGTACACCCTTGTACACACTTGTACAACCTTGTACACACTTGTACAACCTTGTACACACTTGTACAACCTTGTACACAATTGTACAACCTTGTACAACCTAGTACACACTTGTACAACCTTGTACACACTTGTACAACCTTGTACACACTTGTACACCCTTGTAAACACTTGTACAACCTTGTACAAACCTGTACACCCTTGTACACACTTGTACAAGCTTGTACACACTTGTACAAGCTTGTACACACTTGTACAAGCTTGTACACACTTGTACACCCTTGTACAAACTTGTGCACCCTTGTACACTTTTGTACACCCTTGTACAAACTTGTACACACTTGTACAAACTTGTACACACTTGTACAAACTTGTACACCCTTGTACACACTTGTACAACCTTGTACACACTTGTACAACCTTGTACACACTTGTACAACCTTGTACACAATTGTACAACCTTGTACACACTTGTACAACCTTGTACACACTTGTACAACCTTGTACACAATTGTACAACCTTGTACAACCTTGTACACACTTGTCCAACCTTGTACACACTTGTACAACCTTGTACACACTTGTCCAACCTTGTACACACTTGTACAACCTTGTACACACTTGTACACCTTTGTACACACTTGTACAACCTTGTACACACTTGTACAACCTTGTACACACTTGTACAACCTTGTACACACTTTTTCAACCTTGTACACACTTATACAACCTTGTACACACTTGTACAACCTTGTACACACTTGTACAACCTTGTACACACTTGTACAACCTTGTACACACTTGTACAACCTTGTACACAATTGTACAACCTTGTAAAAACATGTACAACCTTGTACACACTTGTACACCCTTGTACACACTTGTACAAGCTTGTACACACTTGTACAAACTTGTACACACTTGTACAAACTTGTACAAACTTGTACAAACTTGTACACCCTTGTACACACTTGTACAACCTTGTACACACTTGTACAACCTTGTACACACTTGTACAACCTTGTACACACTTGTACAACCTTGTACACAATTGTACAACCTTGTACAACCTTGTACACACTTGTACAACCTTGTACACACTTGTACAACCTTGTACACACTTGTACACCTTTGTACACACTTGTACAACCTTGTACACACTTGTACAACCTTGTACACACTTGTACAACCTTGTACACACTTGTAAAACCTTTTACAAACTTGTACACACTTGTACAAACTTGTACATTTTTGTACAAATGTATACAAGGATGTACAAAAGTGTACAAGGGTGCACAAGTTTGTACAAGGGTGTACAAGTGTGTACAAGCTTGTACAAGTGTGTACAAGCTTGTACAAGTGTGTACAAGGGTGTACAGGTTTGTACAAGGTTGTACAAGTGTTTACAAGGGTGTACAAGTATGTACAAGAATGTACAAGTTTGTACAAGTGTGTACAAGTTTGTAAAAGGTTGTACAAGTGTGAACAAGGGTGTACAAGTGTGTACAAGGGTGCACAAGTGTGTACAAGGGTGTACAATCGTGTACAAGCTTGTACAAGTGTGTACAAGGGTGTACAGGTTTGTACAAGGTTGTACAAGTGTGTACAAGGTTGTACAAGTGTGTACAAGCTTGTACAAGTGTGTACAAGGTTGTACAAGTGTGTACAAGGTTGTAGAAGTGTGTACAAGCTTGTACAAGTGTGTACAAGGTTTGTACAAGTGTGTACAAGGTTGTTCAAGTGTGTACATGTTTGTACAAGTGTGTTTAAGTTTGTACAAGGTTGTACAAATGTGTACAAGGGTGTACAAAAGTGTTCAAGGGTGCACAAGTTTGTACAAGAGTGTACAAGTGTGTACAAGCTTGTACAAGTGTGTACAAGCTTGTACAAGTGTGTACAAGGGTGTACAGGTTTGTACAAGGTTGTACAAGTGTGTACAAGTGTGTACAAGTATGTACAAGAATGTAAAATTTTGTACAAGTGTGTACAAGGGTGTACAAGTGTGTACAAGGTTGTAAAAGTGTGTACAAGGTTTTACAATTGTGTACAAGGTTGTACAAGTGTGTACAAGGTTGTACAAGTGTGTACGAGGTTGTACAAGTGTGTACAAGGTTGTACAAGTGTGTACAAGGTTGTACAAGTGTGTACAAGGTTGTACAAGTGTGTACAAGGTTGTACAAGTGTACACAAGTTTGTACAAGTGTGTACAAGTTTGTACAAGTGTGTACAAGTTTGTACAAGGTTGTACAAATGTGTACAAGGGTGTACAAAAGTGTACAAGGGTGCACAAGTTTGTACAAGGGTGTACAAGTGTGTACAAGCTTGTACAAGTGTGTACAAGCTTGTACAAGTGTGTACAAGGGTGTACAGGTTTGTACAAGGTTGTACAAGTGTGTACAAGGGTGTACAAGTATGTACAAGAATGTACAATTTTGTACAAGTGTGTACAAGTTTGTAAAAGGTTGTACAAGTGTGTACAAGGGTGTACAAGTGTGTACAAGGTTGTACAAGTGTGTACAAGCTTGAACAAGTGTGTACAAGGTTGTACAAGTGTGTACAAGGTTGTACAAGTGTGTACAAGGTTGCACTAGTGTGTACAAGAGTGTACAATCGTGTACAAGCTTGTACAAGTGTGTACAAGGGTGTACAGGTTTGTACAAGGTTGTACAAGTGTGTACAAGGTTGTACAAGTGTGTACAAGGGTGTACAAGTTTGTACAAGTGTGTACAAGTTTGTACAAGTGTGTACAAGTTTGTACAAGTTTGTACAAATGTATACAAGGGTGTACAAAAGTGTACAAGGGTGCACAAGTTTGTACAAGGGTGTACAAGTGTGTACAAGCTTGTACAAGTGTGTACAAGGGTGTACAGGTTTGTACAATTTTGTACAAGTGTTTACAAGGGTGTACAAGTATGTACAAGAATGTACAAGTTTGTACAAGTGTGTACAAGTTTGTAAAAGGTTGTACATGTGTGTACAAGGGTGTACAAGTGTGTACAAGGGTGCACAAGTGTGTACAAGGGTGTACAATCGTGTACAAGCTTGTACAAGTGTGTACAAGGGTGTACAGGTTTGTACAAGGTTGTACAAGTGTGTACAAGGGTGTACAAATGTATACAAGGATGTAAAAGTTTGTACAAGTGTGTACAAGTTTGTACAAGGTTGTACAAGTAAGTACAAGTTTGTACAAGAATGTACAAGTGTGTACAAGGTTTTACAATTGTGTAAAAGGTTGTACAAGTGTGTACAAGGTTGTACAAGTGTGTACAAGCCTGTACAAGTGTGTACAAGGTTGTACAAGTGTGTACAAGCCTGTACAAGTGTGTACAAGGTTGTACAAGTGTGTACAAGGTTGTACAAGTGTGTACAAGGTTGTACAAGTGTGTACAAGCTTGTACAAGTGTGTACAAGCTTGTACAAGTGTGTACAAGGTTGTACAAGTGTGTACAAGGTTGTTCAAGTGTGTACATGTTTGTACAAGTGTGTTTAAGTTTGTACAAGGTTGTACAAATGTGTACAAGGGTGTACAAAAGTGTTCAAGGGTGCACAAGTTTGTACAAGGGTGTACAAGTGTGTACAAGCTTGTACAAGTGTGTACAAGCTTGTACAAGTGTGTACAAGGGTGTACAGGTTTGTACAAGGTTGTACAAGTGTGTACAAGGGTGTACAAGTATGTACAAGAATGTAAAATTTTGTACAAGTGTGTACAAGGGTGTACAAGTGTGTACAAGGTTGTACAAGTGTGTACAAGGTTTTACAATTGTGTACAAGGTTGTACAAGTGTGTACAAGGTTGTACAAGTGTGTACGAGGTTGTACAAGTGTGTACAAGGTTGTACAAGTGTGTACAAGGTTGTACAAGTGTGTACAAGGTTGTACAAGTGTACACAAGTTTGTACAAGTGTGTACAAGTTTGTACAAGTGTGTACAAGTTTGTACAAGGTTGTACAAATGTGTACAAGGGTGTACAAAAGTGTACAAGGGTGCACAAGTTTGTACAAGGGTGTACAAGTGTGTACAAGCTTGTACAAGTGTGTACAAGCTTGTACAAGTGTGTACAAGGGTGTACAGGTTTGTACAAGGTTGTACAAGTGTGTACAAGGGTGTACAAGTATGTACAAGAATGTACAATTTTGTACAAGTGTGTACAAGTTTGTAAAAGGTTGTACAAGTGTGTACAAGCTTGTACAAGTGTGTACAAGGTTGTACAAGTGTGTACAAGGTTGTACAAGTGTATACAAGCTTGTACAAGTGTGTACAAGGTTGTACAAGTGTGTACAAGGTTGTACAAGTGTGTACAAGGTTGTACAAGTGTATACAAGCTTGTACAAGTTTGTACAAGGGTGTACAATCGTGTACAAGCTTGTACAAGTGTGTACAAGGGTGTACAGGTTTGTACAAGGTTGTACAAGTGTGTACAAGGGTGTACAAATGTATACAAGGATGTAAAAGTTTGTACAAGTGTGTACAAGTTTGTACAAGGTTGTACAAGTAAGTACAAGTTTGTACAAGAATGTACAAGTGTGTACAAGGTTTTACAATTGTGTAAAAGGTTGTACAAGTGTGTACAAGGTTGTACAAGTGTGTACAAGCCTGTACAAGTGTGTACAAGGTTGTACAAGTGTGTACAAGCCTGTACAAGTGTGTACAAGGGTGTACAAGTGTGTACAAGGTTGTACAAGTGTGTACAAGGTTGTACAAGTGTGTACAAGCTTGTACAAGTGTGTACAAGCTTGTACAAGTGTGTACAAGGTTGTACAAGTGTGTACAAGGTTGTTCAAGTGTGTACATGTTTGTACAAGTGTGTTTAAGTTTGTACAAGGTTGTACAAATGTGTACAAGGGTGTACAAAAGTGTTCAAGGGTGCACAAGTTTGTACAAGGGTGTACAAGTGTGTACAAGCTTGTACAAGTGTGTACAAGCTTGTACAAGTGTGTACAAGGGTGTACAGGTTTGTACAAGGTTGTACAAGTGTGTACAAGGGTGTACAAGTATGTACAAGAATGTAAAATTTTGTACAAGTGTGTACAAGGGTGTACAAGTGTGTACAAGGTTGTACAAGTGTGTACAAGGTTTTACAATTGTGTACAAGGTTGTACAAGTGTGTACAAGGTTGTACAAGTGTGTACGAGGTTGTACAAGTGTGTACAAGGTTGTACAAGTGTGTACAAGGTTGTACAAGTGTGTACAAGGTTGTACAAGTGTACACAAGTTTGTACAAGTGTGTACAAGTTTGTACAAGTGTGTACAAGTTTGTACAAGGTTGTACAAATGTGTACAAGGGTGTACAAAAGTGTACAAGGGTGCACAAGTTTGTACAAGGGTGTACAAGTGTGTACAAGCTTGTACAAGTGTGTACAAGCTTGTACAAGTGTGTACAAGGGTGTACAGGTTTGTACAAGGTTGTACAAGTGTGTACAAGGGTGTACAAGTATGTACAAGAATGTACAATTTTGTACAAGTGTGTACAAGTTTGTAAAAGGTTGTACAAGTGTGTACAAGGGTGTACAAGTGTGTACAAGGTTGTACAAGTGTGTACAAGCTTGAACAAAAGTGTACAAGGTTGTACAAGTGTGTACAAGGTTGTACAAGTGTGTACAAGGTTGCACAAGTGTGTACAAGAGTGTACAATCGTGTACAAGCTTGAACAAGTGTGTACAAGGGTGTACAGGTTTGTACAAGGTTGTACAAGTGTGTACAAGGTTGTACAAGTGTGTACAAGGGTGTACAAGTTTGTACAAGTGTGTACAAGTTTGTACAAGTGTGTACAAGTTTGTACAAGTTTGTACAAATGTATACAAGGGTGTACAAAAGTGTACAAGGGTGCACAAGTTTGTACAAGGGTGTACAAGTGTGTACAAGCTTGTACAAGTGTGTACAAGCTTGTACAAGTGTGTACAAGGGTGTCCAGGTTTGTACAATTTTGTACAAGTGTTTACAAGGGTGTACAAGTATGTACAAGAATGTACAAGTTTGTACAAGTGTGTACAAGTTTGTAAAAGGTTGTACATGTGTGTACAAGGGTGTACAAGTGTGTACAAGGGTGCACAAGTGTGTACAAGGGTGTACAATCGTGTACAAGGGTGTACAATCGTGTACAAGCTTGTACAAGTGTGTACAAGGGTGTACAGGTTTGTACAAGGTTGTACAAGTGTGTACAAGGGTGTACAAATGTATACAAGGATGTAAAAGTTTGTACAAGTGTGTACAAGTTTGTACAAGGTTGTACAAGTAAGTACAAGTTTGTACAAGAATGTACAAGTGTGTACAAGGTTTTACAATTGTGTAAAAGGTTGTACAAGTGTGTACAAGGTTGTACAAGTGTGTACAAGCTTGTACAAGTGTGTACAAGGTTGTACAAGTGTGTACAAGGTTGTACAAGTGTATACAAGCTTGTACAAGTGTGTACAAGGTTGTACAAGTGTGTACAAGGTTGTACAAGTGTGTACAAGGTTGTACAAGTGTATACAAGCTTGTACAAGTTTGTACAAGGGTGTACAAGTGTGTACAAGCTTGTACAAGTGTGTACAAGCTTGTACAAGTGTGTACAAGCTTGTACAAGTGTGTACAAGGGTGTACAGGTTTGTACAAGGTTGTACAAGTGTGTACAAGGGTGTACAAGTATGTACAAGAATGTAAAATTTTGTACAAGTGTGTACAAGGGTGTACAAGTGTGTACAAGGTTGTACAAGTGTGTACAAGGGTGTACAAGTGTGTACAAGGTTGTACAAGTGTGTACAAGGTTTTACAATTGTGTACAAGGTTGTACAAGTGTGTACAAGGTTGTACAAGTGTGTACGAGGTTGTACAAGTGTGTACAAGGTTGTACAAGTGTGTACAAGGGTGTACAGGTTTGTACAAGGTTGTACAAGTGTGTACAAGGGTGTACAAGTATGTACAAGAATGTAAAATTTTGTACAAGTGTGTACAAGGGTGTACAAGTGTGTACAAGGTTGTACAAGTGTGTACAAGGTTTTACAATTGTGTACAAGGTTGTACAAGTGTGTACAAGGTTGTACAAGTGTGTACGAGGTTGTACAAGTGTGTACAAGGTTGTACAAGTGTGTACAAGGTTGTACAAGTGTGTACAAGGTTGTACAAGTGTACACAAGTTTGTACAAGTGTGTACAAGTTTGTACAAGTGTGTACAAGTTTGTACAAGGTTGTACAAATGTGTACAAGGGTGTACAAAAGTGTACAAGGGTGCACAAGTTTGTACAAGGGTGTACAAGTGTGTACAAGCTTGTACAAGTGTGTACAAGCTTGTACAAGTGTGTACAAGGGTGTACAGGTTTGTACAAGGTTGTACAAGTGTGTACAAGGGTGTACAAGTATGTACAAGAATGTACAATTTTGTACAAGTGTGTACAAGTTTGTAAAAGGTTGTACAAGTGTGTACAAGGGTGTACAAGTGTGTACAAGGTTGTACAAGTGTGTACAAGCTTGAACAAAAGTGTACAAGGTTGTACAAGTGTGTACAAGGTTGTACAAGTGTGTACAAGGTTGCACAAGTGTGTACAAGAGTGTACAATCGTGTACAAGCTTGAACAAGTGTGTACAAGGGTGTACAGGTTTGTACAAGGTTGTACAAGTGTGTACAAGGTTGTACAAGTGTGTACAAGGGTGTACAAGTTTGTACAAGTGTGTACAAGTTTGTACAAGTGTGTACAAGTTTGTACAAGTTTGTACAAATGTATACAAGGGTGTACAAAAGTGTACAAGGGTGCACAAGTTTGTACAAGGGTGTACAAGTGTGTACAAGCTTGTACAAGTGTGTACAAGCTTGTACAAGTGTGTACAAGGGTGTCCAGGTTTGTACAATTTTGTACAAGTGTTTACAAGGGTGTACAAGTATGTACAAGAATGTACAAGTTTGTACAAGTGTGTACAAGTTTGTAAAAGGTTGTACATGTGTGTACAAGGGTGTACAAGTGTGTACAAGGGTGCACAAGTGTGTACAAGGGTGTACAATCGTGTACAAGGGTGTACAATCGTGTACAAGCTTGTACAAGTGTGTACAAGGGTGTACAGGTTTGTACAAGGTTGTACAAGTGTGTACAAGGGTGTACAAATGTATACAAGGATGTAAAAGTTTGTACAAGTGTGTACAAGTTTGTACAAGGTTGTACAAGTAAGTACAAGTTTGTACAAGAATGTACAAGTGTGTACAAGGTTTTACAATTGTGTAAAAGGTTGTACAAGTGTGTACAAGGTTGTACAAGTGTGTACAAGCTTGTACAAGTGTGTACAAGGTTGTACAAGTGTGTACAAGGTTGTACAAGTGTATACAAGCTTGTACAAGTGTGTACAAGGTTGTACAAGTGTGTACAAGGTTGTACAAGTGTGTACAAGGTTGTACAAGTGTATACAAGGTTGTACAAGTGTGTACAAGGTTGTACAAGTGTATACAAGCTTGTACAAGTTTGTACAAGGGTGTACAAGTGTGTACAAGCTTGTACAAGTGTATACAAGCTTGTACAAGTTTGTACAAGGGTGTACAAGTGTGTACAAGCTTGTACAAGTGTGTACAAGCTTGTACAAGTGTGTACAAGCTTGTACAAGTGTGTACAAGGGTGTACAGGTTTGTACAAGGTTGTACAAGTGTGTACAAGGGTGTACAAGTATGTACAAGAATGTAAAATTTTGTACAAGTGTGTACAAGGGTGTACAAGTGTGTACAAGGTTGTACAAGTGTGTACAAGGGTGTACAAGTGTGTACAAGGTTGTACAAGTGTGTACAAGGTTTTACAATTGTGTACAAGGTTGTACAAGTGTGTACAAGGTTGTACAAGTGTGTACGAGGTTGTACAAGTGTGTACAAGGTTGTACAAGTGTGTACAAGTTTGTACAAGTGTGTACAAGTTTGTACAAGGTGGAACAAATAAGACATCCCTCTAAATAACAAGACATCCCTCCAAATAAGACATCCCTCTAAATAACAAGACATCCCTCTAAATAACAAGACATCCCTCTAATAAACTAGACATTCCGCTAAATATTAAGACATCCCTCTAAATAACAAGACATCCCTCCAAATACCAAGACATCCCTCTAAATATTAAGACATCCCTCCAAATAACAAGACAACCCTTTAAAAAACAAGACATCCCTCTAAATAACAAGACATCCCTCTAAATAACAAGACATCCCTCTAAATATTAAGACATCCCTCCAAATAACAAGACATCCCTCTAAATATTAAGACATCCCTCTAAATAACAAGACATCCCTCTAAATATTAAGACATCCCTTTAAATAACAAGACATCTCTCTAAATAACAAGACATCCCTCTAAATAACAAGACATCCCACTAAATAACAAGACGTCCCTCTAAATAACAAGACATCCCTTTTAAATAACAAGACATTCCTCTAAATAACAAGACATCCCTCTAAATAACAAGACATCCCTCCAAATAAAAAGACATCCCTCTAAATAGCAAGACATCCCTCTAAATAACAAGACATCCCTCCAAATAACAAGATATCCCTCTAAATAACAAGACATTCCTCCAAATAACAAGACTTCCCTCCAAATAAGAAGACATCCCTCTAAATAACAAGACATCCCTCTAAATAAAAAGACATCCCTCTAAATACCAAGACAACCCTCTAAAAAACAAGACATCCCTCCAAATAACATGACAACCCTCTAAAAAACAAGACATCCCTCTAAATAAAAAGACATCTCTCCAAATAACAAGACATCCCTCTAAATAACAAGACATCCCACTAAAAAACAAGACATCCCTCTAAATATTAAGACATCCCTCTAAATAACAAGACATCCCTCCAAATATTAAGACATCCCTCTAAATAACAAGACATCCCTCTAAATAACAAGACATCCCTCTAATAAACTAGACATTCCGCTAAATATTAAGACATCCCTCTAAATAACAAGACATCCCTCTAAATAACAAGACATCCCTCCAAATATGAAGACATCCCTCTAAATAACAAGACATCCCTCTAAATAACAAGACATCCCTCTAAATAACAAGACATCTCTCTAAATATTAAGACATCCCTTCAAATAACAAGACATCCCTCTAAATAACAAGACATCCCTCTAAATAACAAGACATCCCTCTAAATAACAAGACATCCCTCTAAATAACAAGACATCCCTCTAAAAAACAAGACATCCCTCTAAATATTAAGACATCAATCTAAATAACAAGACATCTCTCCAAATAACAAGACAACCCTCTAAAAAACAAAAAAACCCTCTAAATAACAAGACATCTCTCTAAAAAACAAGACATCCCTCTAAATATCAAGACATCCCTCTAAATAACAAGACATCCATCTATATAACAAGACATTCCTCTAAATATTAAGACATCCCTCTAAATAACAAGACATACCTGTAAATAACAAGACATCCCTCTAAATAACAAGACATCCCATCTAAATTACAACACAACCCTCTAAAAAACAAGACATCCCTCCAAATAACAAGACAACCCTCTAAAAAACAAGACATCCCTCTAAATAACAAGACATCCCTCTAATAAACTAGACATTCCGCTAAATATTAAGACATCCCTCTAAATAACAAGACATCCCTCCAAATACCAAGACATCCCTCTAAATATTAAGACATCCCTCCAAATAACAAGAAAACCCTTTAAAAAACAAGACATCCCTCTAAATAACAAGACATTCCTCTAAATAACAAGACATCCCTCTAAATATTAAGACATCCCTCCAAATAACAAGACATCCCTCTAAATATTAAGACATCCCTCTAAATAACAAGACATCCCTCTAAATATTAAGACATCCCTTTAAATAACAAGACATCCCTCTAAATAACAAGACATCCCTCTAAATAACAAGACATCCCACTAAATAACAAGACGTCCCTCTAAATAACAAGACATCCCTTTAAAATAACAAGACATTCCTCTAAATAACAAGACATCCCTCCAAATAAAAAGACATCCCTCTAAATAGCAAGACATCCCTCTAAATAACAAGACATCCCTCCAAATAACAAGATATCCCTCTAAATAACAAGACATTCCTCCAAATAACAAGACTTCCCTCCAAATAAGAAGACATCCTTCTAAATAACAAGACATCCCTCTAAATAACAAGACATCCCTCTAAATACCAAGACATCCCTCCAAATAACAAGACAACCCTTTAAAAAACAAGACATCCCTCTAAATAACAAGACATCCCTCTAAATAACAAGACATCCCTCTAAATAACAAGACATCCCTCTAAATAACAAGACATCCCTCTAAATAACAAGACATCCCTCTAAAAAACAAGACATCCCTCTAAATATTAAGACATCAATCTAAATAACAAGACATCCCTCCAAATAACAAGACAACCCTCTAAAAAACAAAAAACCCTCTAAATAACAAGACATCTCTCTAAAAAACAAGACATCCCTCTAAATATCAAGACATCCCTCTAAATAACAAGACATCCATCTATATAACAAGACATTCCTCTAAATATTAAGACATCCCTCTAAATAACAAGACATACCTGTAAATAACAAGACATCCCTCTAAATAACAAGACATCCCATCTAAATTACAACAGAACCCTCTAAAAAACAAGACATCCCTCCAAATAACAAGACAACCCTCTAAAAAACAAGACATCACTCTAAATAACAAGACATCCCTCTAAATAACAAGACATCCCTCTAATAAACTAGACATTCCGCTAAATATTAAGACATCCCTCTAAATAACAAGACATCCCTCTAAATACCAAGACATCCCTCTAAATATTAAGACATCCCTCCAAATAACAAGACAACCCTTTAAAAAACAAGACATCCCTCTAAATAACAAGACATCCCTCTAAATAACAAGACATCCCTCTAAATATTAAGACATCCCTTCAAATAACAAGACATCCCTCTAAATATTAAGACATCCCTCTAAATAACAAGACATCCCTCTAAATATTAAGACATCCCTTTAAATAACAAGACATCTCTCTAAATAACAAGACATCCCTCTAAATAACAAGACATCCCACTAAATAACAAGACATCCCTCTAAATAACAAGACATCCCTTTTAAATAACAAGACATTCCTCTAAATAACAAGACATCCCTCTAAATAACAAGACATCCCTCCAAATAAAAAGACATCCCTCTAAATAGCAAGACATCCCTCCAAATAACAAGACATCCCTCTAAATATTAAGACATCCCTCTAAATAACAAGACATCCCTCTAAATATTAAGACATCCCTTTAAATAACAAGACATCTCTCTAAATAACAAGACATCCCTCTAAATAACAAGACATCCCACTAAATAACAAGACGTCCCTCTAAATAACAAGACATCCCTTTTAAATAACAAGACATTCCTCTAAATAACAAGACATCCCTCTAAATAACAAGACATCCCTCCAAATAAAAAGACATCCCTCTAAATAGCAAGACATCCCTCTAAATAACAAGACATCCCTCCAAATAACAAGATATCCCTCTAAATAACAAGACATTCCTCCAAATAACAAGACTTCCCTCCAAATAAGAAGACATCCCTCTAAATAACAAGACATCCCTCTAAATAACAAGACATCCCTCTAAATACCAAGACAACCCTCTAAAAAACAAGACATCCCTCCAAATAACATGACAACCCTCTAAAAAACAAGACATCCCTCTAAATAAAAAGACATCTCTCCAAATAACAAGACATCCCTCTAAATAACAAGACATCCCACTAAAAAACAAGACATCCCTCTAAATATTAAGACATCCCTCTAAATAACAAGACATCCCTCCAAATATTAAGACATCCCTCTAAATAACAAGACATCCCTCTAAATAACAAGACATCCCTCTAATAAACTAGACATTCCGCTAAATATTAAGACATCCCTCTAAATAACAAGACATCCCTCTAAATAACAAGACATCCCTCCAAATATGAAGACATCCCTCTAAATAACAAGACATCCCTCTAAATAACAAGACATCCCTCTAAATAACAAGACATCTCTCTAAATATTAAGACATCCCTTCAAATAACAAGACATCCCTCTAAATAACAAGACATCCCTCTAAATAACAAGACATCCCTCTAAATAACAAGACATCCCTCTAAATAACAAGACATCCCTCTAAAAAACAAGACATCCCTCTAAATATTAAGACATCAATCTAAATAACAAGACATCTCTCCAAATAACAAGACAACCCTCTAAAAAACAAAAAAACCCTCTAAATAACAAGACATCTCTCTAAAAAACAAGACATCCCTCTAAATATCAAGACATCCCTCTAAATAACAAGACATCCATCTATATAACAAGACATTCCTCTAAATATTAAGACATCCCTCTAAATAACAAGACATACCTGTAAATAACAAGACATCCCTCTAAATAACAAGACATCCCATCTAAATTACAACACAACCCTCTAAAAAACAAGACATCCCTCCAAATAACAAGACAACCCTCTAAAAAACAAGACATCCCTCTAAATAACAAGACATCCCTCTAATAAACTAGACATTCCGCTAAATATTAAGACATCCCTCTAAATAACAAGACATCCCTCCAAATACCAAGACATCCCTCTAAATATTAAGACATCCCTCCAAATAACAAGAAAACCCTTTAAAAAACAAGACATCCCTCTAAATAACAAGACATTCCTCTAAATAACAAGACATCCCTCTAAATATTAAGACATCCCTCCAAATAACAAGACATCCCTCTAAATATTAAGACATCCCTCTAAATAACAAGACATCCCTCTAAATATTAAGACATCCCTTTAAATAACAAGACATCCCTCTAAATAACAAGACATCCCTCTAAATAACAAGACATCCCACTAAATAACAAGACGTCCCTCTAAATAACAAGACATCCCTTTAAAATAACAAGACATTCCTCTAAATAACAAGACATCCCTCTAAATAACAAGACATCCCTCCAAATAAAAAGACATCCCTCTAAATAGCAAGACATCCCTCTAAATAACAAGACATCCCTCCAAATAACAAGATATCCCTCTAAATAACAAGACATTCCTCCAAATAACAAGACTTCCCTCCAAATAAGAAGACATCCTTCTAAATAACAAGACATCCCTCTAAATAACAAGACATCCCTCTAAATACCAAGACATCCCTCCAAATAACAAGACAACCCTTTAAAAAACAAGACATCCCTCTAAATAACAAGACATCCCTCTAAATAACAAGACATCCCTCTAAATAACAAGACATCCCTCTAAATAACAAGACATCCCTCTAAATAACAAGACATCCCTCTAAAAAACAAGACATCCCTCTAAATATTAAAACATCAATCTAAATAACAAGACATCCCTCCAAATAACAAGACAACCCTCTAAAAAACAAAAAACCCTCTAAATAACAAGACATCTCTCTAAAAAACAAGACATCCCTCTAAATATCAAGACATCCCTCTAAATAACAAGACATCCATCTATATAACAAGACATTCCTCTAAATATTAAGACATCCCTCTAAATAACAAGACATACCTGTAAATAACAAGACATCCCTCTAAATAACAAGACATCCCATCTAAATTACAACAGAACCCTCTAAAAAACAAGACATCCCTCCAAATAACAAGACAACCCTCTAAAAAACAAGACATCACTCTAAATAACAAGACATCCCTCTAAATAACAAGACATCCCTCTAATAAACTAGACATTCCGCTAAATATTAAGACATCCCTCTAAATAACAAGACATCCCTCTAAATACCAAGACATCCCTCTAAATATTAAGACATCCCTCCAAATAACAAGACAACCCTTTAAAAAACAAGACATCCCTCTAAATAACAAGACATCCCTCTAAATAACAAGACATCCCTCTAAATATTAAGACATCCCTTCAAATAACAAGACATCCCTCTAAATATTAAGACATCCCTCTAAATAACAAGACATCCCTCTAAATATTAAGACATCCCTTTAAATAACAAGACATCTCTCTAAATAACAAGACATCCCTCTAAATAACAAGACATCCCACTAAATAACAAGACATCCCTCTAAATAACAAGACATCCCTTTTAAATAACAAGACATTCCTCTAAATAACAAGACATCCCTCTAAATAACAAGACATCCCTCCAAATAAAAAGACATCCCTCTAAATAGCAAGACATCCCTCTAATAAACAAGACATTCCGCTAAATATTAAGACATCCCTCTAAATAACAAGACATCCCTCTAAATATTAAGACATCCCTTTAAATAACAAGACATCTCTCTAAATAACAAGACATCCCTCTAAATAACAAGACAACCCTTTAAAAAACAAGACATCCCTCTAAATAACAAGACATCCCTCTAAATAACAAGACATCCCTCTAAATATTAAGACATCCCTTCAAATAACAAAACATCCCTCTAAATATTAAGACATCCCTCTAAATAACAAGACATCCCTCTAAATATTAAGACATCCCTTTAAATAACAAGACATCTCTCTAAATAACAAGACATCCCTCTAAATAACAAGACATCCCACTAAATAACAAGACATCCCTCTAAATATTAAGACATCCCTCTAAATAACAAGACATCCCTCCAAATATTAAGACATCCCTCTAAATAACAAGACATCCCTCTAAATAACAAGACATCCCTCTAATAAACTAGACATTCCGCTAAATATTAAGACATCCCTCTAAATAACAAGACATCCCTCCAAATACCAAGACATCCCTCTAAATATTAAGACATCCCTCCAAATAACAAGAAAACCCTTTAAAAAACAAGACATCCCTCTAAATAACAAGACATTCCTCTAAATAACAAGACATCCCTCTAAATATTAAGACATCCCTCCAAATAACAAGACATCCCTCTAAATATTAAGACATCCCTTTAAATAACAAGACATCCCTCTAAATAACAAGACATCCCTCTAAATAACAAGACATCCCACTAAATAACAAGACGTCCCTCTAAATAACAAGACATCCCTTTTAAATAACAAGGCATTCCTCTAAATAACAAGACATCCCTCTAAATAACAAGACATCCCTCCAAATAAAAAGACATCCCTCTAAATAGCAAGACATCCCTCTAAATAACAAGACATCCCTCCAAATAACAAGATATCCCTCTAAATAACAAGACATTCCTCCAAATAACAAGACTTCCCTCCAAATAAGAAGACATCCATCTAAATAACAAGACATCCCTCTAAATAACAAGACATCCCTCTAAATACCAAGACATCCCTCCAAATAACAAGACAACCCTTTAAAAAACAAGACATCCCTCTAAATAACAAGACATCCCTCTAAATAACAAGACATCCCTCTAAATAACAAGACATCCCTCTAAATAACAAGACATCCCTCTAAATAACAAGACATCCCTCTAAAAAACAAGACATCCCTCTAAATATTAAGACATCAATCTAAATAACAAGACATCCCTCCAAATAACAAGACAACCCTCTAAAAAACAAAAAAACCCTCTAAATAACAAGACATCTCTCTAAAAAACAAGACATCCCTCTAAATATCAAGACATCCCTCTAAATAACAAGACATCCATCTATATAACAAGACATTCCTCTAAATATTAAGACATCCCTCTAAATAACAAGACATACCTGTAAATAACAAGACATCCCTCTAAATAACAAGACATCCCATCTAAATTACAACACAACCCTCTAAAAAACAAGACATCCCTCCAAATAACAAGACAACCCTCTAAAAAACAAGACATCACTCTAAATAACAAGACATCCCTCTAAATAACAAGACATCCCTCTAATAAACTAGACATTCCGCTAAATATTAAGACATCCCTCTAAATAACAAGACATCCCTCTAAATACCAAGACATCCCTCTAAATATTAAGACATCCCTCCAAATAACAAGACAACCCTTTAAAAAACAAGACATCCCTCTAAATAACAAGACATCCCTCTAAATAACAAGACATCCCTCTAAATATTAAGACATCCCTTCAAATAACAAGACATCCCTCTAAATATTAAGACATCCCTCTAAATAACAAGACATCCCTCTAAATATTAAGACATCCCTTTAAATAACAAGACATCTCTCTAAATAACAAGACATCCCTCTAAATAACAAGACATCCCACTAAATAACAAGACATCCCTCTAAATAACAAGACATCCCTTTTAAATAACAAGACATTCCTCTAAATAACAAGACATCCCTCTAAATAACAAGACATCCCTCCAAATAAAAAGACATCCCTCTAAATAGCAAGACATCCCTATAATAAACAAGACATTCCGCTAAATATTAAGACATCCCTCTAAATAACAAGACATCCCTCTAAATATTAAGACATCCCTTTAAATAACAAGACATCTCTCTAAATAACAAGACATCCCTCTAAATAACAAGACAACCCTTTAAAAAACAAGACATCCCTCTAAATAACAAGACATCCCTCTAAATAACAAGACATCCCTCTAAATATTAAGACATCCCTTCAAATAACAAGACATCCCTCTAAATATTAAGACATCCCTTTAAATAACAAGACATCCCTCTAAATAACAAGACATCCCTCTAAATAACAAGACATCCCACTAAATAACAAGACGTCCCTCTAAATAACAAGACATCCCTTTAAAATAACAAGACATTCCTCTAAATAACAAGACATCCCTCTAAATAACAAGACATCCCTCCAAATAAAAAGACATCCCTCTAAATAGCAAGACATCCCTCTAAATAACAAGACATCCCTCCAAATAACAAGATATCCCTCTAAATAACAAGACATTCCTCCAAATAACAAGACTTCCCTCCAAATAAGAAGACATCCTTCTAAATAACAAGACATCCCTCTAAATAACAAGACATCCCTCTAAATACCAAGACATCCCTCCAAATAACAAGACAACCCTTTAAAAAACAAGACATCCCTCTAAATAACAAGACATCCCTCTAAATAACAAGACATCCCTCTAAATAACAAGACATCCCTCTAAATAACAAGACATCCCTCTAAATAACAAGACATCCCTCTAAAAAACAAGACATCCCTCTAAATATTAAGACATCAATCTAAATAACAAGACATCCCTCCAAATAACAAGACAACCCTCTAAAAAACAAAAAAACCCTCTAAATAACAAGACATCTCCCTAAAAAACAAGACATCCCTCTAAATATCAAGACATCCCTCTAAATAACAAGACATCCATCTATATAACAAGACATTCCTCTAAATATTAAGACATCCCTCTAAATAACAAGACATACCTGTAAATAACAAGACATCCCTCTAAATAACAAGACATCCCATCTAAATTACAACACAACCCTCTAAAAAACAAGACATCCCTCCAAATAACAAGACAACCCTCTAAAAAACAAGACATCACTCTAAATAACAAGACATCCCTCTAAATAACAAGACATCCCTCTAATAAACTAGACATTCCGCTAAATATTAAGACATCCCTCTAAATAACAAGACATCCCTCTAAATACCAAGACATCCCTCTAAATATTAAGACATCCCTCCAAATAACAAGACAACCCTTTAAAAAACAAGACATCCCTCTAAATAACAAGACATCCCTCTAAATAACAAGACATCCCTCTAAATATTAAGACATCCCTTCAAATAACAAGACATCCCTCTAAATATTAAGACATCCCTCTAAATAACAAGACATCCCTCTAAATATTAAGACATCCCTTTAAATAACAAGACATCTCTCTAAATAACAAGACATCCCTCTAAATAACAAGACATCCCACTAAATAACAAGACATCCCTCTAAATAACAAGACATCCCTTTTAAATAACAAGACATTCCTCTAAATAACAAGACATCCCTCTAAATAACAAGACATCCCTCCAAATAAAAAGACATCCCTCTAAATAGCAAGACATCCCTCTAATAAACAAGACATTCCGCTAAATATTAAGACATCCCTCTAAATAACAAGACATCCCTCTAAATATTAAGACATCCCTTTAAATAACAAGACATCTCTCTAAATAACAAGACATCCCTCTAAATAACAAGACAACCCTTTAAAAAACAAGACATCCCTCTAAATAACAAGACATCCCTCTAAATAACAAGACATCCCTCTAAATATTAAGACATCCCTTCAAATAACAAGACATCCCTCTAAATATTAAGACATCCCTCTAAATAACAAGACATCCCTCTAAATATTAAGACATCCCTTTAAATAACAAGACATCTCTCTAAATAACAAGACATCCCTCTAAATAACAAGACATCCCACTAAATAACAAGACATCCCTCTAAATATTAAGACATCCCTCTAAATAACAAGACATCCCTCCAAATATTAAGACATCCCTCTAAATAACAAGACATCCCTCTAAATAACAAGACATCCCTCTAATAAACTAGACATTCCGCTAAATATTAAGACATCCCTCTAAATAACAAGACATCCCTCCAAATACCAAGACATCCCTCTAAATATTAAGACATCCCTCCAAATAACAAGAAAACCCTTTAAAAAACAAGACATCCCTCTAAATAACAAGACATTCCTCTAAATAACAAGACATCCCTCTAAATATTAAGACATCCCTCCAAATAACAAGACATCCCTCTAAATATTAAGACATCCCTTTAAATAACAAGACATCCCTCTAAATAACAAGACATCCCTCTAAATAACAAGACATCCCACTAAATAACAAGACGTCCCTCTAAATAACAAGACATCCCTTTTAAATAACAAGACATTCCTCTAAATAACAAGACATCCCTCTAAATAACAAGACATCCCTCCAAATAAAAAGACATCCCTCTAAATAGCAAGACATCCCTCTAAATAACAAGACATCCCTCCAAATAACAAGATATCCCTCTAAATAACAAGACATTCCTCCAAATAACAAGACTTCCCTCCAAATAAGAAGACATCCATCTAAATAACAAGACATCCCTCTAAATAACAAGACATCCCTCTAAATACCAAGACATCCCTCCAAATAACAAGACAACCCTTTAAAAAACAAGACATCCCTCTAAATAACAAGACATCCCTCTAAATAACAAGACATCCCTCTAAATAACAAGACATCCCTCTAAATAACAAGACATCCCTCTAAATAACAAGACATCCCTCTAAAAAACAAGACATCCCTCTAAATATTAAGACATCAATCTTAATAACAAGACATCCCTCCAAATAACAAGACAACCCTCTAAAAAACAAAAAAACCCTCTAAATAACAAGACATCTCTCTAAAAAACAAGACATCCCTCTAAATATCAAGACATCCCTCTAAATAACAAGACATCCATCTATATAACAAGACATTCCTCTAAATATTAAGACATCCCTCTAAATAACAAGACATACCTGTAAATAACAAGACAACCCTCTAAAAAACAAGACATCACTCTAAATAACAAGACATCCCTCTAAATAACAAGACATCCCTCTAATAAACTAGACATTCCGCTAAATATTAAGACATCCCTCTAAATAACAAGACATCCCTCTAAATACCAAGACATCCCTCTAAATATTAAGACATCCCTCCAAATAACAAGACAACCCTTTAAAAAACAAGACATCCCTCTAAATAACAAGACATCCCTCTAAATAACAAGACATCCCTCTAAATATTAAGACATCCCTTCAAATAACAAGACATCCCTCTAAATATTAAGACATCCCTCTAAATAACAAGACATCCCTCTAAATATTAAGACATCCCTTTAAATAACAAGACATCTCTCTAAATAACAAGACATCCCTCTAAATAACAAGACATCCCTCTAAATAACAAGACATCCCTCCAAATAAAAAGACATCCCTTCAAATAACAAGACATCCCTCTAAATATTAAGACATCCCTCTAAATAACAAGACATCCCTCTAAATATTAAGACATCCCTTTAAATAACAAGACATCTCTCTAAATAACAAGACATCCCTCTAAATAACAAGACATCCCACTAAATAACAAGACATCCCTCTAAATAACAAGACATCCCTTTTAAATAACAAGACATTCCTCTAAATAACAAGACATCCCTCTAAATATTAAGACATCCCTCTAAATAACAAGACATCCCTCCAAATAAAAAGACATCCCTCTAAATAGCAAGACATCCCTCTAATAAACAAGACATTCCGCTAAATATTAAGACATCCCTCTAAATAACAAGACATCCCTCTAAATAACAAGACATCCCTCTAAATATTAAGACATCCCTTCAAATAACAAGACATCCCTCTAAATATTAAGACATCCCTCTAAATAACAAGACATTCCGCTAAATATTAAGACATCCCTCTAAATAACAAGACATCCCTCTAAATATTAAGACATCCCTTTAAATAACAAGACATCTCTCTAAATAACAAGACATCCCTCTAAATAACAAGACAACCCTTTAAAAAACAAGACATCCCTCTAAATAACAAGACATCCCTCTAAATAACAAGACATCCCTCTAAATATTAAGACATCCCTTCAAATAACAAGACATCCCTCTAAATATTAAGACATCCCTCTAAATAACAAGACATCCCTCTAAATATTAAGACATCCCTTTAAATAACAAGACATCTCTCTAAATAACAAGACATCCCTCTAAATAACAAGACATCCCACTAAATAACAAGACATCCCTCTAAATAACAAGACATCCCTTTTAAATAACAAGACATTCCTCTAAATAACAAGACATCCCTCTAAATATTAAGACATCCCTCTAAATAACAAGACATCCCTCCAAATAAAAAGACATCCCTCTAAATAGCAAGACATCCCTCTAATAAACAAGACATTCCGCTAAATATTAAGACATCCCTCTAAATAACAAGACATCCCATCTAAATTACAAGAAAACCCTCTAAAAAACAAGACAACCCTCTAAAAAACAAGACATCCCTCTAAATAAAAAGACATCTTAGACACAAGTGTGTACAAGGTGTACAAGTGTGTACAAGGTTGTACAAGTGTGTACAATTGTGTACAAGTTTGTACAAGTGTGTACAAGTTTGTACAAGTGTGTACAAGTTTGTACAAGGTTGTACAAGGTTGTACAAGTGTGTACAAGGTTTTACAATTGTGTACAAGGTTGTACAAGTGTGTACAAGGTTGTACAAGTGTGTACGAGGTTGTACAAGTGTGTACAAGGTTGTACAAGTGTGTACAAGGTTGTACAAGTGTGTACAAGTTTGTACAAGTGTGTACAAGTTTGTACAAGGTTGTACAAATAAGACATCCCTCTAAATAACAAGACATCCCTCCAAATAAGACATCCCTCTAAATAACAAGACATCCCTCTAAATAACAAGACATCCCTCTAATAAACTAGACATTCCGCTAAATATTAAGACATCCCTCTAAATAACAAGACATCCTTCCAAATACCAAGACATCCCTCTAAATATTAAGACATCCCTCCAAATAACAAGACAACCCTTTAAAAAACAAGACATCCCTCTAAATAACAAGACATCCCTCTAAATAACAAGACATCCCTCTAAATATTAAGACATCCCTCCAAATAACAAGACATCCCTCTAAATATTAAGACATCCCTCTAAATAACAAGACATCCCTCTAAATATTAAGACATCTCTTTAAATAACAAGACATCTCTCTAAATAACAAGACATCCCTCTAAATAACAAGACATCCCACTAAATAACAAGACGTCCCGCTAAATAACAAGACATCCCTTTTAAATAACAAGACATTCCTCTAAATAACAAGACATCCCTCTAAATAACAAGACATCCCTCCAAATAAAAAGACATCCCTCTAAATAGCAAGACATCCCTCTAAATAACAAGACATCCCTCCAAATAACAAGATATCCCTCTAAATAACAAGACATTCCTCCAAATAACAAGACTTCCCTCCAAATAAGAAGACATCCCTCTAAATAACAAGTCATCCCTCTAAATAACAAGACATCCCTCTAAATACCAAGACAACCCTCTAAATAACAAGACATCCCTCTAAATAACAAGACATCCCTCTAAAAAACAAGACATCCCTCTAAATATTAAGACATCAATCTAAATAACAAGACATCTCTCCAAATAACAAGACAACCCTCTAAAAAACAAAAAAAACCCTCTAAATAACAAGACATCCCTCTAAATAACAAGACATCCCACTAAAAAACAAGACATCCCTCTAAATATTAAGACATCCCTCTAAATAACAAGACATCCCTCCAAATATTAAGACATCCCTCTAAATAACAAGACATCCCTCTAAATAACAAGACATCCCTCTAATAAACTAGACATTCCGCTAAATATTAAGACATCCCTCTAAATAACAAGACATCCCTCCAAATACCAAGACATCCCTCTAAATATTAAGACATCCCTCCAAATAACAAGAAAACCCTTTAAAAAACAAGACATCCCTCTAAATAACAAGACATCCCTCTAAATAACAAGACATCCCTCTAAATATTAAGACATCCCTCCAAATAACAAGACATCCCTCTAAATATTAAGACATCCCATTAAATAACAAGACATCCCTCTAAATATTAAGACATCCCTTTAAATAACAAGACATCTCTCTAAATAACAAGACATCCCTCTAAATAACAAGACATCCCACTAAATAACAAGACGTCCCTCTAAATAACAAGACATCCCTTTTAAATAACAAGACATTCCTCTAAATAACAAGACATCCCTCTAAATAACAAGACATCCCTCCAAATAAAAAGACATCCCTCTAAATAGCAAGACATCCCTCTAAATAACAAGACATCCCTCCAAATAACAAGATATCCCTCTAAATAACAAGACATTCCTCCAAATAACAAGACTTCCCTCCAAATAAGAAGACATCCCTCTAAATAACAAGACATCCCTCTAAATAACAAGACATCCCTCTAAATACCAAGACATCCCTCTAAATATTAAGACATCCCTCTAAATAACAAGACAACCCTTTAAAAAACAAGACATCCCTCTAAATAACAAGACATCCCTCTAAATAACAAGACATCCCTCTAAATATTAAGACATCCCTTCAAATAACAAGACATCCCTCTAAATATTAAGACATCCCTCTAAATAACAAGGCATCCCTCTAAATATTAAGACATCCCTTTAAAAAACAAGACATCTCTCTAAATAACAAGACATCCCTCTAAATAACAAGACATCCCTCTAAATATTAAGACATCCCTCCAAATAACAAGACATCCCTCTAAATATTAAGACATCCCTCTAAATAACAAGACATCCCTCTAAATATTAAGACATCCCTTTAAATAACAAGACATCTCTCTAAATAACAAGACATCCCTCTAAATAACAAGACATCCCACTAAATAACAAGACATCCCTCTAAATAACAAGACATCCCTTTTAAATAACAAGACATTCCTCTAAATAACAAGAAATCCCTCAAAATAGCAAGACATCCCTCTAAATATTAAGACATCCCTTCAAATAACAAGACATCCCTCTAAATAACAAGACATCCCTCTAAATAACAAGACATCCCTCTAAATAAAAAGACATCCCTCTAAATAACTAGACATCCCTCCAAATACCAAGACATCCCTCTAAATAACAAGACATCCCTCTAAATAAAAAGACATCCCTCTAAATAACTAGACATCCCTCCAAATACCAAGACATCCCTCTAAATAACAAGACATCCCTCTAAATAACAAGACATACCTCCAAATAACAAGACATCCCTCTAAATTATAAGACATCCCTCTTAATAACAAGCATCCCTCCAAATAACAAGACATCCCTCTAAATAACAAGACATCCCTCCAAATATGAAGACATCCCTCCAAATATGAAGACATCCCTCTAAATAACAAGACATCCCTCTAAATAACAAGACATCCCTCTAAATAACAAGACATCTCTCTAAATATTAAGACATCCCTTCAAATAACAAGACATCCCTCTAAATAACAAGACATCCCTCTAAATAACAAGACATCCCTCTAAATAACAAGACATCCCTCTAAATAACAAGACATCCCTCTAAATAACAAGACATCCCTTTTAAATAACAAGACATTCCTCTAAATAACAAGACATCCCTCTAAATAACAAGACATCCCTCCAAATAAAAAGACATCCCTCTAAATATTAAGACATCAATCTAAATAACAAGACATCCCTCCAAATAACAAGACAACCCTCTAAAAAACAAAAAAACCCTCTAAATAACAAGACATCTCTCTAAAAAACAAGACATCCCTCTAAATATCAAGACATCCCTCTAAATAACAAGACATCCATCTATATAACAAAACATTCCTCTAAATATTAAGACATCCCTCTAAATAACAAGACATACCTGTAAATAACAAGACATCCCTCTAAATAACAAGACATCCCATCTAAATTACAAGACAACCCTCTAAAAAACAAGACATCCCTTAAGACATTCCGCTAAATATTAAGACATCCCTCTAAATAACAAGACATCCCTCTAAATACCAAGACATCCCTCTAAATATTAAGACATCCCTCCAAATAACAAGACAACCCTTTAAAAAACAAGACATCCCTCTAAATAACAAGACATCCCTCTAAATAACAAGACATCCCTCTAAATAACAAGACATCCCTCTAAATAACAAGACATCCCTCTAAATATTAAGACATCCCTTCAAATAACAAGACATCCCTCTAAATATTAAGACATCCCTCTAAATAACAAGACATCCCTCTAAATATTAAGACATCCCTTTAAATAACAAGACATCTCTCTAAATAACAAGACATCCCTCTAAATAACAAGACATCCCACTAAATAACAAGACATCCCTCTAAATAACAAGACATCCCTTTTAAATAACAAGACATTCCTCTAAATAACAAGACATCCCTCTAAATAACAAGACATCCCTCCAAATAAAAAGACATCCCTCTAAATAGCAAGACATCCCTCTAATAAACAAGACATTCCGCTAAATATTAAGACATCCCTCTAAATATTAAGACATCCCTTTAAATAACAAGACATCTCTCTAAATAACAAGACATCCCTCTAAATAACAAGACATCCCACTAAATAACAAGACATCCCTCTAAATAACAAGACATCCCTTTTAAATAACAAGACATTCCTCTAAATAACAAGACATCCCACTAAATAACAAGACATCCCTCCAAATAAAAAGACATCCCTCTAAATAGCAAGACATCCCTCTAATAAACAAGACATTCCGCTAAATATTAAGACATCCCTCTAAATAACAAGACATCCCATCTAAATTACAAGACAACCCTCTAAAAAACAAGACATCCCTCCAAATAACAAGACAACCCTCTAAAAAACAAGACATCCCTCTAAATAAAAAGACATCTCTCCAAATAACAAGACATCCCTCTAAATAACAAGACATCCCATCTAAATTACAAGACAACCCTCTAAAAAACAAGACATCCCTCTAAATAACAAGACATCCCTCTAAATAACAAGACATCCCTCTAAATATTAAGACATCCCTCCAAATAACAAGACATCCCTCTAAATATTAAGACATCCCTCTAAATAACAAGACATCCCTCTAAATATTAAGACATCCCTTTAAATAACAAGACATCTCTCTAAATAACAAGACATCCCTCTAAATAACAAGACATCCCACTAAATAACAAGACGTCCCTCTAAATAACAAGACATCCCTTTTAAATAACAAGACATTCCTCTAAATAACAAGACATCCCTCTAAATAACAAGACATCCCCCCAAATAAAAAGACATCCCTCTAAATAGCAAGACATCCCTCTAAATAACAAGACATCCCTCCAAATAACAAGATATCCCTCTAAATAACAAGACATTCCTCCAAATAACAAGACTTCCCTCCAAATAAGAAGACATCCCTCTAAATAACAAGACATCCCTCTAAATAACTAGACATCCCTCTAAATACCAAGACATCCCTCTAAATATTAAGACATCCCTCCAAATAACAAGACAACCCTTTAAAAAACAAGACATCCCTCTAAATAACAAGACATCCCTCTAAATAACAAGACATCCCTCTAAATATTAAGACATCCCTTCAAATAACAAGACATCCCTCTAAATATTAAGACATCCCTCTAAATAACAAGACATCCCTCTAAATATTAAGACATCCCTTTAAATAACAAGACATCTCTCTAAATAACAAGACATCCCTCTAAATAACAAGACATCCCACTAAATAACAAGACATCCCTCTAAATAACAAGACATCCCTTTTAAATAACAAGACATTCCTCTAAATAACAAGACATCCCTCTAAATAACAAGACATCCCTCCAAATAAAAAGACATCCCTCTAAATAGCAAGACATCCCTCTAATAAACAAGACATTCCGCTAAATATTAAGACATCCCTCTAAATATTAAGACATCCCTTTAAATAACAAGACATCTCTCTAAATAACAAGACATCCCTCTAAATAACAAGACATCCCACTAAATAACAAGACATCCCTCTAAATAACAAGACATCCCTTTTAAATAACAAGACATTCCTCTAAATAACAAGACATCCCTCTAAATAACAAGACATCCCTCCAAATAAAAAGACATCCCTCTAAATAACAAGACATCCCTCCAAATAAAAAGACATCCCTCTAAATAGCAAGACATCCCTCTAAATAACAAGACATCCCTCCAAATAACAAGATATCCCTCTAAATAACAAGACATTCCTCCAAATAACAAGACTTCCCTCCAAATAAGAAGACATCCTTCTAAATAACAAGACATCCCTCTAAATAACAAGACATCCCTCTAAATACCAAGACATCCCTCCAAATAACAAGACAACCCTTTAAAAAACAAGACATCCCTCTAAATAACAAGACATCCCTCTAAATAACAAGACATCCCTCTAAATAACAAGACATCCCTCTAAATAACAAGACATCCCTCTAAATAACAAGACATCCCTCTAAAAAACAAGACATCCCTCTAAATATTAAGACATCAATCTAAATAACAAGACATCCCTCCAAATAACAAGACAACCCTCTAAAAAACAAAAAAACCCTCTAAATAACAAGACATCTCCCTAAAAAACAAGACATCCCTCTAAATATCAAGACATCCCTCTAAATAACAAGACATCCATCTATATAACAAGACATTCCTCTAAATATTAAGACATCCCTCTAAATAACAAGACATACCTGTAAATAACAAGACATCCCTCTAAATAACAAGACATCCCATCTAAATTACAACACAACCCTCTAAAAAACAAGACATCCCTCCAAATAACAAGACAACCCTCTAAAAAACAAGACATCACTCTAAATAACAAGACATCCCTCTAAATAACAAGACATCCCTCTAATAAACTAGACATTCCGCTAAATATTAAGACATCCCTCTAAATAACAAGACATCCCTCTAAATACCAAGACATCCCTCTAAATATTAAGACATCCCTCCAAATAACAAGACAACCCTTTAAAAAACAAGACATCCCTCTAAATAACAAGACATCCCTCTAAATAACAAGACATCCCTCTAAATATTAAGACATCCCTTCAAATAACAAGACATCCCTCTAAATATTAAGACATCCCTCTAAATAACAAGACATCCCTCTAAATATTAAGACATCCCTTTAAATAACAAGACATCTCTCTAAATAACAAGACATCCCTCTAAATAACAAGACATCCCACTAAATAACAAGACATCCCTCTAAATAACAAGACATCCCTTTTAAATAACAAGACATTCCTCTAAATAACAAGACATCCCTCTAAATAACAAGACATCCCTCCAAATAAAAAGACATCCCTCTAAATAGCAAGACATCCCTCTAATAAACAAGACATTCCGCTAAATATTAAGACATCCCTCTAAATAACAAGACATCCCTCTAAATATTAAGACATCCCTTTAAATAACAAGACATCTCTCTAAATAACAAGACATCCCTCTAAATAACAAGACAACCCTTTAAAAAACAAGACATCCCTCTAAATAACAAGACATCCCTCTAAATAACAAGACATCCCTCTAAATATTAAGACATCCCTTCAAATAACAAGACATCCCTCTAAATATTAAGACATCCCTCTAAATAACAAGACATCCCTCTAAATATTAAGACATCCCTTTAAATAACAAGACATCTCTCTAAATAACAAGACATCCCTCTAAATAACAAGACATCCCACTAAATAACAAGACATCCCTCTAAATATTAAGACATCCCTCTAAATAACAAGACATCCCTCCAAATATTAAGACATCCCTCTAAATAACAAGACATCCCTCTAAATAACAAGACATCCCTCTAATAAACTAGACATTCCGCTAAATATTAAGACATCCCTCTAAATAACAAGACATCCCTCCAAATACCAAGACATCCCTCTAAATATTAAGACATCCCTCCAAATAACAAGAAAACCCTTTAAAAAACAAGACATCCCTCTAAATAACAAGACATTCCTCTAAATAACAAGACATCCCTCTAAATATTAAGACATCCCTCCAAATAACAAGACATCCCTCTAAATATTAATACATCCCTTTAAATAACAAGACATCCCTCTAAATAACAAGACATCCCTCTAAATAACAAGACATCCCACTAAATAACAAGACGTCCCTCTAAATAACAAGACATCCCTTTTAAATAACAAGACATTCCTCTAAATAACAAGACATCCCTCTAAATAACAAGACATCCCTCCAAATAAAAAGACATCCCTCTAAATAGCAAGACATCCCTCTAAATAACAAGACATCCCTCCAAATAACAAGATATCCCTCTAAATAACAAGACATTCCTCCAAATAACAAGACTTCCCTCCAAATAAGAAGACATCCATCTAAATAACAAGACATCCCTCTAAATAACAAGACATCCCTCTAAATACCAAGACATCCCTCCAAATAACAAGACAACCCTTTAAAAAACAAGACATCCCTCTAAATAACAAGACATCCCTCTAAATAACAAGACATCCCTCTAAATAACAAGACATCCCTCTAAATAACAAGACATCCCTCTAAATAACAAGACATCCCTCTAAAAAACAAGACATCCCTCTAAATATTAAGACATCAATCTTAATAACAAGACATCCCTCCAAATAACAAGACAACCCTCTAAAAAACAAAAAAACCCTCTAAATAACAAGACATCTCTCTAAAAAACAAGACATCCCTCTAAATATCAAGACATCCCTCTAAATAACAAGACATCCATCTATATAACAAGACATTCCTCTAAATATTAAGACATCCCTCTAAATAACAAGACATACCTGTAAATAACAAGACAACCCTCTAAAAAACAAGACATCACTCTAAATAACAAGACATCCCTCTAAATAACAAGACATCCCTCTAATAAACTAGACATTCCGCTAAATATTAAGACATCCCTCTAAATAACAAGACATCCCTCTAAATACCAAGACATCCCTCTAAATATTAAGACATCCCTCCAAATAACAAGACAACCCTTTAAAAAACAAGACATCCCTCTAAATAACAAGACATCCCTCTAAATAACAAGACATCCCTCTAAATATTAAGACATCCCTTCAAATAACAAGACATCCCTCTAAATATTAAGACATCCCTCTAAATAACAAGACATCCCTCTAAATATTAAGACATCCCTTTAAATAACAAGACATCTCTCTAAATAACAAGACATCCCTCTAAATAACAAGACATCCCTCTAAATAACAAGACATCCCTCCAAATAAAAAGACATCCCTTCAAATAACAAGACATCCCTCTAAATATTAAGACATCCCTCTAAATAACAAGACATCCCTCTAAATATTAAGACATCCCTTTAAATAACAAGACATCTCTCTAAATAACAAGACATCCCTCTAAATAACAAGACATCCCACTAAATAACAAGACATCCCTCTAAATAACAAGACATCCCTTTTAAATAACAAGACATTCCTCTAAATAACAAGACATCCCTCTAAATATTAAGACATCCCTCTAAATAACAAGACATCCCTCCAAATAAAAAGACATCCCTCTAAATAGCAAGACATCCCTCTAATAAACAAGACATTCCGCTAAATATTAAGACATCCCTCTAAATAACAAGACATCCCTCTAAATAACAAGACATCCCTCTAAATATTAAGACATCCCTTCAAATAACAAGACATCCCTCTAAATATTAAGACATCCCTCTAAATAACAAGACATTCCGCTAAATATTAAGACATCCCTCTAAATAACAAGACATCCCTCTAAATATTAAGACATCCCTTTAAATAACAAGACATCTCTCTAAATAACAAGACATCCCTCTAAATAACAAGACAACCCTTTAAAAAACAAGACATCCCTCTAAATAACAAGACATCCCTCTAAATAACAAGACATCCCTCTAAATATTAAGACATCCCTTCAAATAACAAGACATCCCTCTAAATATTAAGACATCCCTCTAAATAACAAGACATCCCTCTAAATATTAAGACATCCCTTTAAATAACAAGACATCTCTCTAAATAACAAGACATCCCTCTAAATAACAAGACATCCCACTAAATAACAAGACATCCCTCTAAATAACAAGACATCCCTTTTAAATAACAAGACATTCCTCTAAATAACAAGACATCCCTCTAAATATTAAGACATCCCTCTAAATAACAAGACATCCCTCCAAATAAAAAGACATCCCTCTAAATAGCAAGACATCCCTCTAATAAACAAGACATTCCGCTAAATATTAAGACATCCCTCTAAATAACAAGACATCCCATCTAAATTACAAGAAAACCCTCTAAAAAACAAGACAACCCTCTAAAAAACAAGACATCCCTCTAAATAAAAAGACATCTTAGACACAAGTGTGTACAAGGTGTACAAGTGTGTACAAGGTTGTACAAGTGTGTACAATTGTGTACAAGTTTGTACAAGTGTGTACAAGTTTGTACAAGTGTGTACAAGTTTGTACAAGGTTGTACAAGGTTGTACAAGTGTGTACAAGGTTTTACAATTGTGTACAAGGTTGTACAAGTGTGTACAAGGTTGTACAAGTGTGTACGAGGTTGTACAAGTGTGTACAAGGTTGTACAAGTGTGTACAAGGTTGTACAAGTGTGTACAAGTTTGTACAAGTGTGTACAAGTTTGTACAAGGTTGTACAAATAAGACATCCCTCTAAATAACAAGACATCCCTCCAAATAAGACATCCCTCTAAATAACAAGACATCCCTCTAAATAACAAGACATCCCTCTAATAAACTAGACATTCCGCTAAATATTAAGACATCCCTCTAAATAACAAGACATCCTTCCAAATACCAAGACATCCCTCTAAATATTAAGACATCCCTCCAAATAACAAGACAACCCTTTAAAAAACAAGACATCCCTCTAAATAACAAGACATCCCTCTAAATAACAAGACATCCCTCTAAATATTAAGACATCCCTCCAAATAACAAGACATCCCTCTAAATATTAAGACATCCCTCTAAATAACAAGACATCCCTCTAAATATTAAGACATCTCTTTAAATAACAAGACATCTCTCTAAATAACAAGACATCCCTCTAAATAACAAGACATCCCACTAAATAACAAGACGTCCCGCTAAATAACAAGACATCCCTTTTAAATAACAAGACATTCCTCTAAATAACAAGACATCCCTCTAAATAACAAGACATCCCTCCAAATAAAAAGACATCCCTCTAAATAGCAAGACATCCCTCTAAATAACAAGACATCCCTCCAAATAACAAGATATCCCTCTAAATAACAAGACATTCCTCCAAATAACAAGACTTCCCTCCAAATAAGAAGACATCCCTCTAAATAACAAGTCATCCCTCTAAATAACAAGACATCCCTCTAAATACCAAGACAACCCTCTAAATAACAAGACATCCCTCTAAATAACAAGACATCCCTCTAAAAAACAAGACATCCCTCTAAATATTAAGACATCAATCTAAATAACAAGACATCTCTCCAAATAACAAGACAACCCTCTAAAAAACAAAAAAAACCCTCTAAATAACAAGACATCCCTCTAAATAACAAGACATCCCACTAAAAAACAAGACATCCCTCTAAATATTAAGACATCCCTCTAAATAACAAGACATCCCTCCAAATATTAAGACATCCCTCTAAATAACAAGACATCCCTCTAAATAACAAGACATCCCTCTAATAAACTAGACATTCCGCTAAATATTAAGACATCCCTCTAAATAACAAGACATCCCTCCAAATACCAAGACATCCCTCTAAATATTAAGACATCCCTCCAAATAACAAGAAAACCCTTTAAAAAACAAGACATCCCTCTAAATAACAAGACATCCCTCTAAATAACAAGACATCCCTCTAAATATTAAGACATCCCTCCAAATAACAAGACATCCCTCTAAATATTAAGACATCCCATTAAATAACAAGACATCCCTCTAAATATTAAGACATCCCTTTAAATAACAAGACATCTCTCTAAATAACAAGACATCCCTCTAAATAACAAGACATCCCACTAAATAACAAGACGTCCCTCTAAATAACAAGACATCCCTTTTAAATAACAAGACATTCCTCTAAATAACAAGACATCCCTCTAAATAACAAGACATCCCTCCAAATAAAAAGACATCCCTCTAAATAGCAAGACATCCCTCTAAATAACAAGACATCCCTCCAAATAACAAGATATCCCTCTAAATAACAAGACATTCCTCCAAATAACAAGACTTCCCTCCAAATAAGAAGACATCCCTCTAAATAACAAGACATCCCTCTAAATAACAAGACATCCCTCTAAATACCAAGACATCCCTCTAAATATTAAGACATCCCTCTAAATAACAAGACAACCCTTTAAAAAACAAGACATCCCTCTAAATAACAAGACATCCCTCTAAATAACAAGACATCCCTCTAAATATTAAGACATCCCTTCAAATAACAAGACATCCCTCTAAATATTAAGACATCCCTCTAAATAACAAGGCATCCCTCTAAATATTAAGACATCCCTTTAAAAAACAAGACATCTCTCTAAATAACAAGACATCCCTCTAAATAACAAGACATCCCTCTAAATATTAAGACATCCCTCCAAATAACAAGACATCCCTCTAAATATTAAGACATCCCTCTAAATAACAAGACATCCCTCTAAATATTAAGACATCCCTTTAAATAACAAGACATCTCTCTAAATAACAAGACATCCCTCTAAATAACAAGACATCCCACTAAATAACAAGACATCCCTCTAAATAACAAGACATCCCTTTTAAATAACAAGACATTCCTCTAAATAACAAGAAATCCCTCAAAATAGCAAGACATCCCTCTAAATATTAAGACATCCCTTCAAATAACAAGACATCCCTCTAAATAACAAGACATCCCTCTAAATAACAAGACATCCCTCTAAATAAAAAGACATCCCTCTAAATAACTAGACATCCCTCCAAATACCAAGACATCCCTCTAAATAACAAGACATCCCTCTAAATAAAAAGACATCCCTCTAAATAACTAGACATCCCTCCAAATACCAAGACATCCCTCTAAATAACAAGACATCCCTCTAAATAACAAGACATACCTCCAAATAACAAGACATCCCTCTAAATTATAAGACATCCCTCTTAATAACAAGCATCCCTCCAAATAACAAGACATCCCTCTAAATAACAAGACATCCCTCCAAATATGAAGACATCCCTCCAAATATGAAGACATCCCTCTAAATAACAAGACATCCCTCTAAATAACAAGACATCCCTCTAAATAACAAGACATCTCTCTAAATATTAAGACATCCCTTCAAATAACAAGACATCCCTCTAAATAACAAGACATCCCTCTAAATAACAAGACATCCCTCTAAATAACAAGACATCCCTCTAAATAACAAGACATCCCTCTAAATAACAAGACATCCCTTTTAAATAACAAGACATTCCTCTAAATAACAAGACATCCCTCTAAATAACAAGACATCCCTCCAAATAAAAAGACATCCCTCTAAATATTAAGACATCAATCTAAATAACAAGACATCCCTCCAAATAACAAGACAACCCTCTAAAAAACAAAAAAACCCTCTAAATAACAAGACATCTCTCTAAAAAACAAGACATCCCTCTAAATATCAAGACATCCCTCTAAATAACAAGACATCCATCTATATAACAAAACATTCCTCTAAATATTAAGACATCCCTCTAAATAACAAGACATACCTGTAAATAACAAGACATCCCTCTAAATAACAAGACATCCCATCTAAATTACAAGACAACCCTCTAAAAAACAAGACATCCCTTAAGACATTCCGCTAAATATTAAGACATCCCTCTAAATAACAAGACATCCCTCTAAATACCAAGACATCCCTCTAAATATTAAGACATCCCTCCAAATAACAAGACAACCCTTTAAAAAACAAGACATCCCTCTAAATAACAAGACATCCCTCTAAATAACAAGACATCCCTCTAAATAACAAGACATCCCTCTAAATAACAAGACATCCCTCTAAATATTAAGACATCCCTTCAAATAACAAGACATCCCTCTAAATATTAAGACATCCCTCTAAATAACAAGACATCCCTCTAAATATTAAGACATCCCTTTAAATAACAAGACATCTCTCTAAATAACAAGACATCCCTCTAAATAACAAGACATCCCACTAAATAACAAGACATCCCTCTAAATAACAAGACATCCCTTTTAAATAACAAGACATTCCTCTAAATAACAAGACATCCCTCTAAATAACAAGACATCCCTCCAAATAAAAAGACATCCCTCTAAATAGCAAGACATCCCTCTAATAAACAAGACATTCCGCTAAATATTAAGACATCCCTCTAAATATTAAGACATCCCTTTAAATAACAAGACATCTCTCTAAATAACAAGACATCCCTCTAAATAACAAGACATCCCACTAAATAACAAGACATCCCTCTAAATAACAAGACATCCCTTTTAAATAACAAGACATTCCTCTAAATAACAAGACATCCCTCTAAATAACAAGACATCCCTCCAAATAAAAAGACATCCCTCTAAATAGCAAGACATCCCTCTAATAAACAAGACATTCCGCTAAATATTAAGACATCCCTCTAAATAACAAGACATCCCATCTAAATTACAAGACAACCCTCTAAAAAACAAGACATCCCTCCAAATAACAAGACAACCCTCTAAAAAACAAGACATCCCTCTAAATAAAAAGACATCTCTCCAAATAACAAGACATCCCTCTAAATAACAAGACATCCCATCTAAATTACAAGACAACCCTCTAAAAAACAAGACATCCCTCTAAATAACAAGACATCCCTCTAAATAACAAGACATCCCTCTAAATATTAAGACATCCCTCCAAATAACAAGACATCCCTCTAAATATTAAGACATCCCTCTAAATAACAAGACATCCCTCTAAATATTAAGACATCCCTTTAAATAACAAGACATCTCTCTAAATAACAAGACATCCCTCTAAATAACAAGACATCCCACTAAATAACAAGACGTCCCTCTAAATAACAAGACATCCCTTTTAAATAACAAGACATTCCTCTAAATAACAAGACATCCCTCTAAATAACAAGACATCCCCCCAAATAAAAAGACATCCCTCTAAATAGCAAGACATCCCTCTAAATAACAAGACATCCCTCCAAATAACAAGATATCCCTCTAAATAACAAGACATTCCTCCAAATAACAAGACTTCCCTCCAAATAAGAAGACATCCCTCTAAATAACAAGACATCCCTCTAAATAACTAGACATCCCTCTAAATACCAAGACATCCCTCTAAATATTAAGACATCCCTCCAAATAACAAGACAACCCTTTAAAAAACAAGACATCCCTCTAAATAACAAGACATCCCTCTAAATAACAAGACATCCCTCTAAATATTAAGACATCCCTTCAAATAACAAGACATCCCTCTAAATATTAAGACATCCCTCTAAATAACAAGACATCCCTCTAAATATTAAGACATCCCTTTAAATAACAAGACATCTCTCTAAATAACAAGACATCCCTCTAAATAACAAGACATCCCACTAAATAACAAGACATCCCTCTAAATAACAAGACATCCCTTTTAAATAACAAGACATTCCTCTAAATAACAAGACATCCCTCTAAATAACAAGACATCCCTCCAAATAAAAAGACATCCCTCTAAATAGCAAGACATCCCTCTAATAAACAAGACATTCCGCTAAATATTAAGACATCCCTCTAAATATTAAGACATCCCTTTAAATAACAAGACATCTCTCTAAATAACAAGACATCCCTCTAAATAACAAGACATCCCACTAAATAACAAGACATCCCTCTAAATAACAAGACATCCCTTTTAAATAAAAAGACATTCCTCTAAATAACAAGACATCCCTCTAAATAACAAGACATCCCTCCAAATAAAAAGACATCCCTCTAAATAGCAAGACATCCCTCTAATAAACAAGACATTCCGCTAAATATTAAGACATCCCTCTAAATAACAAGACATCCCATCTAAATTACAAGACAACCCTCTAAAAAACAAGACATCCCTCCAAATAACAAGACAACCCTCTAAAAAACAAGACATCCCTCTAAATAAAAAGACATCTCTCCAAATAACAAGACATCCCTCTAAATAACAAGACATCCCATCTAAATTACAAGACAACCCTCTAAAAAACAAGACATCCCTCTAAATAACAAGACATCCCTCTAAATAACAAGACATCCCTCTAAATATTAAGACATCCCTCCAAATAACAAGACATCCCTCTAAATATTAAGACATCCCTCTAAATAACAAGACATCCCTCTAAATATTAAGACATCCCTTTAAATAACAAGACATCTCTCTAAATAACAAGACATCCCTCTAAATAACAAGACATCCCACTAAATAACAAGACGTCCCTCTAAATAACAAGACATCCCTTTTAAATAACAAGACATTCCTCTAAATAACAAGACATCCCTCTAAATAACAAGACATCCCCCCAAATAAAAAGACATCCCTCTAAATAGCAAGACATCCCTCTAAATAACAAGACATCCCTCCAAATAACAAGATATCCCTCTAAATAACAAGACATTCCTCCAAATAACAAGACTTCCCTCCAAATAAGAAGACATCCCTCTAAATAACAAGACATCCCTCTAAATAACTAGACATCCCTCTAAATACCAAGACATCCCTCTAAATATTAAGACATCCCTCCAAATAACAAGACAACCCTTTAAAAAACAAGACATCCCTCTAAATAACAAGACATCCCTCTAAATAACAAGACATCCCTCTAAATATTAAGACATCCCTTCAAATAACAAGACATCCCTCTAAATATTAAGACATCCCTCTAAATAACAAGACATCCCTCTAAATATTAAGACATCCCTTTAAATAACAAGACATCTCTCTAAATAACAAGACATCCCTCTAAATAACAAGACATCCCTCTAAATATTAAGACATCCCTCCAAATAACAAGACATCCCTCTAAATATTAAGACATATCTCTAAATAACAAGACATCCCTCTAAATATTAAGACATCCCTTTAAATAACAAGACATCTCTCTAAATAACAAGACATCCCTCTAAATAACAAGACATCTCACTAAAAAACAAGACATCCCTCTAAATAACAAGACATCCCTTTTAAATAACAAGACATTCCTCTAAATAACAAGACATCCCTCTAAATAACAAGACATCCCTCCAAATAACAAGAAATCCCTCAAAAAAGCAAGACATCCCTCTAAATATTAAGACATCCCTTCAAATAACAAGACATCCCTCTAAATAACAAGACATCCCTCTAAATAACAAGACATCCCTCTAAATAAAAAGACATCCCTCTAAATAACTAGACATCCCTCCAAATACCAAGACATCCCTCTAAATAACAAGACATCCCTCTAAATAACAAGACATACCTCCAAATAACGAAACATCCCTCTAAATTATAAGACATCCCTCTTAATAACAAGCATCCCTCCAAATAACAAGACATCCCTCTAAATAACAAGACATCCCTCCAAATATGAAGACATCCCTCTAAATAACAAGACATCCCTCTAAATAACAAGACATCCCTCTAAATAACAAGACATCTCTCTAAATATTAAGACATCCCTTCAAATAACAAGACATCCCTCTAAATAACAAGGCATCCCTCTAAATATTAAGACATCCCTTTAAAAAACAAGACATCTCTCTAAATAACAAGACATCCCTCTAAATAACAAGACATCCCTCTAAATATTAAGACATCCCTCCAAATAACAAGACATCCCTCTAAATATTAAGACATCCCTCTAAATAACAAGACATCCCTCTAAATATTAAGACATCCCTTTAAATAACAAGACATCTCTCTAAATAACAAGACATCCCTCTAAATAACAAGACATCCCACTAAATAACAAGACATCCCTCTAAATAACAAGACATCCCTTTTAAATAACAAGACATTCCTCTAAATAACAAGAAATCCCTCAAAATAGCAAGACATCCCTCTAAATATTAAGACATCCCTTCAAATAACAAGACATCCCTCTAAATAACAAGACATCCCTCTAAATAACAAGACATCCCTCTAAATAAAAAGACATCCCTCTAAATAACTAGACATCCCTCCAAATACCAAGACATCCCTCTAAATAACAAGACATCCCTCTAAATAAAAAGACATCCCTCTAAATAACTAGACATCCCTCCAAATACCAAGACATCCCTCTAAATAACAAGACATCCCTCTAAATAACAAGACATACCTCCAAATAACAAGACATCCCTCTAAATTATAAGACATCCCTCTTAATAACAAGCATCCCTCCAAATAACAAGACATCCCTCTAAATAACAAGACATCCCTCCAAATATGAAGACATCCCTCCAAATATGAAGACATCCCTCTAAATAACAAGACATCCCTCTAAATAACAAGACATCCCTCTAAATAACAAGACATCTCTCTAAATATTAAGACATCCCTTCAAATAACAAGACATCCCTCTAAATAACAAGACATCCCTCTAAATAACAAGACATCCCTCTAAATAACAAGACATCCCTCTAAATAACAAGACATCCCTCTAAATAACAAGACATCCCTTTTAAATAACAAGACATTCCTCTAAATAACAAGACATCCCTCTAAATAACAAGACATCCCTCCAAATAAAAAGACATCCCTCTAAATATTAAGACATCAATCTAAATAACAAGACATCCCTCCAAATAACAAGACAACCCTCTAAAAAACAAAAAAACCCTCTAAATAACAAGACATCTCTCTAAAAAACAAGACATCCCTCTAAATATCAAGACATCCCTCTAAATAACAAGACATCCATCTATATAACAAAACATTCCTCTAAATATTAAGACATCCCTCTAAATAACAAGACATACCTGTAAATAACAAGACATCCCTCTAAATAACAAGACATCCCATCTAAATTACAAGACAACCCTCTAAAAAACAAGACATCCCTTAAGACATTCCGCTAAATATTAAGACATCCCTCTAAATAACAAGACATCCCTCTAAATACCAAGACATCCCTCTAAATATTAAGACATCCCTCCAAATAACAAGACAACCCTTTAAAAAACAAGACATCCCTCTAAATAACAAGACATCCCTCTAAATAACAAGACATCCCTCTAAATAACAAGACATCCCTCTAAATAACAAGACATCCCTCTAAATATTAAGACATCCCTTCAAATAACAAGACATCCCTCTAAATATTAAGACATCCCTCTAAATAACAAGACATCCCTCTAAATATTAAGACATCCCTTTAAATAACAAGACATCTCTCTAAATAACAAGACATCCCTCTAAATAACAAGACATCCCACTAAATAACAAGACATCCCTCTAAATAACAAGACATCCCTTTTAAATAACAAGACATTCCTCTAAATAACAAGACATCCCTCTAAATAACAAGACATCCCTCCAAATAAAAAGACATCCCTCTAAATAGCAAGACATCCCTCTAATAAACAAGACATTCCGCTAAATATTAAGACATCCCTCTAAATATTAAGACATCCCTTTAAATAACAAGACATCTCTCTAAATAACAAGACATCCCTCTAAATAACAAGACATCCCACTAAATAACAAGACATCCCTCTAAATAACAAGACATCCCTTTTAAATAACAAGACATTCCTCTAAATAACAAGACATCCCTCTAAATAACAAGACATCCCTCCAAATAAAAAGACATCCCTCTAAATAGCAAGACATCCCTCTAATAAACAAGACATTCCGCTAAATATTAAGACATCCCTCTAAATAACAAGACATCCCATCTAAATTACAAGACAACCCTCTAAAAAACAAGACATCCCTCCAAATAACAAGACAACCCTCTAAAAAACAAGACATCCCTCTAAATAAAAAGACATCTCTCCAAATAACAAGACATCCCTCTAAATAACAAGACATCCCATCTAAATTACAAGACAACCCTCTAAAAAACAAGACATCCCTCTAAATAACAAGACATCCCTCTAAATAACAAGACATCCCTCTAAATATTAAGACATCCCTCCAAATAACAAGACATCCCTCTAAATATTAAGACATCCCTCTAAATAACAAGACATCCCTCTAAATATTAAGACATCCCTTTAAATAACAAGACATCTCTCTAAATAACAAGACATCCCTCTAAATAACAAGACATCCCACTAAATAACAAGACGTCCCTCTAAATAACAAGACATCCCTTTTAAATAACAAGACATTCCTCTAAATAACAAGACATCCCTCTAAATAACAAGACATCCCCCCAAATAAAAAGACATCCCTCTAAATAGCAAGACATCCCTCTAAATAACAAGACATCCCTCCAAATAACAAGATATCCCTCTAAATAACAAGACATTCCTCCAAATAACAAGACTTCCCTCCAAATAAGAAGACATCCCTCTAAATAACAAGACATCCCTCTAAATAACTAGACATCCCTCTAAATACCAAGACATCCCTCTAAATATTAAGACATCCCTCCAAATAACAAGACAACCCTTTAAAAAACAAGACATCCCTCTAAATAACAAGACATCCCTCTAAATAACAAGACATCCCTCTAAATATTAAGACATCCCTTCAAATAACAAGACATCCCTCTAAATATTAAGACATCCCTCTAAATAACAAGACATCCCTCTAAATATTAAGACATCCCTTTAAATAACAAGACATCTCTCTAAATAACAAGACATCCCTCTAAATAACAAGACATCCCTCTAAATATTAAGACATCCCTCCAAATAACAAGACATCCCTCTAAATATTAAGACATATCTCTAAATAACAAGACATCCCTCTAAATATTAAGACATCCCTTTAAATAACAAGACATCTCTCTAAATAACAAGACATCCCTCTAAATAACAAGACATCTCACTAAAAAACAAGACATCCCTCTAAATAACAAGACATCCCTTTTAAATAACAAGACATTCCTCTAAATAACAAGACATCCCTCTAAATAACAAGACATCCCTCCAAATAACAAGAAATCCCTCAAAAAAGCAAGACATCCCTCTAAATATTAAGACATCCCTTCAAATAACAAGACATCCCTCTAAATAACAAGACATCCCTCTAAATAACAAGACATCCCTCTAAATAAAAAGACATCTCTCTAAATAACTAGACATCCCTCCAAATACCAAGACATCCCTCTAAATAACAAGACATCCCTCTAAATAACAAGACATACCTCCAAATAACGAAACATCCCTCTAAATTATAAGACATCCCTCTTAATAACAAGCATCCCTCCAAATAACAAGACATCCCTCTAAATAACAAGACATCCCTCCAAATATGAAGACATCCCTCTAAATAACAAGACATCCCTCTAAATAACAAGACATCCCTCTAAATAACAAGACATCTCTCTAAATATTAAGACATCCCTTCAAATAACAAGACATCCCTCTAAATAACAAGACATCCCTCTAAATAACAAGACATCCCTCTAAATAACAAGACATCCCTCTAAATAACAAGACATCCCTCTAAAAAACAAGACATCCCTCTAAATATCAAGACATCCCTCTAAATAACAAGACATCCATCTATATAACAAGACATTCCTCTAAATATTAAGACATCCCTCTAAATAACAAGACATACCTGTAAATAACAAGACATCCCTCTAAATAACAAGACATCCCATCTAAATTACAAGACATCAATCTAAATAACAAGACATCCCTTCAAATAACAAGACAACCCTCTAAAAAACAAAAAAACCCTTTAAATAACAAGACATCTCTCTAAAAAACAAGTCATCCCTCTAAATATCAAGACATCCCTCTAAATAACAAGACATCCATCTATATAACAAGACATTCCTCTAAATATTAAGACATCCCTCTAAATAACAAGACATACCTGTAAATAACAAGACATCCCTCTAAATAACAAGACATCCCATCTAAATTACAAGACAACCCTCTAAAAAACAAGACATCCCTCCAAATAACAAGACAACCCTCTAAAAAACAAGACATCCCTCTAAATAACAAGACATCCCTCTAAATAACAAGACATCACTCTAAATATTAAGACATCCCTCCAAATAACAAGACAACCCTTTAAAAAACAAGACATCCCTCTAAATAACAAGACATCCCTCTAAATAACAAGACATACCTGTAAATAACAAGACATCCCTCTAAATAACAAGACATCCCATCTAAATTACAAGACAACCCTCTAAAAAACAAGACATCCCTTAAGACATTCCGCTAAATATTAAGACATCCCTCTAAATAACAAGACATCCCTCTAAATAACAAGACATCCCTCTAAAAAACAAGACATCCCTCTAAATATCAAGACATCCCTCTAAATAACAAGACATCCATCTATATAACAAGACATTCCTCTAAATATTAAGACATCCCTCTAAATAACAAGACATACCTGTAAATAACAAGACATCCCTCTAAATAACAAGACATCCCATCTAAATTACAAGACATCAATCTAAATAACAAGACATCCCTTCAAATAACAAGACAACCCTCTAAAAAACAAAAAAACCCTTTAAATAACAAGACATCTCTCTAAAAAACAAGACATCCCTCTAAATATCAAGACATCCCTCTAAATAACAAGACATCCATCTATATAACAAGACATTCCTCTAAATATTAAGACATCCCTCTAAATAACAAGACATACCTGTAAATAACAAGACATCCCTCTAAATAACAAGACATCCCATCTAAATTACAAGACAACCCTCTAAAAAACAAGACATCCCTCCAAATAACAAGACAACCCTCTAAAAAACAAGACATCCCTCTAAATAACAAGACATCCCTCTAAATAACAAGACATCACTCTAAATATTAAGACATCCCTCCAAATAACAAGACAACCCTTTAAAAAACAAGACATCCCTCTAAATAACAAGACATCCCTCTAAATAACAAGACATACCTGTAAATAACAAGACATCCCTCTAAATAACAAGACATCCCATCTAAATTACAAGACAACCCTCTAAAAAACAAGACATCCCTTAAGACATTCCGCTAAATATTAAGACATCCCTCTAAATAACAAGACATCCCTCTAAATACCAAGACATCCCTCTAAATATTAAGACATCCCTCCAAATAACAAGACAACCCTTTAAAAAACAAGACATCCCTCTAAATAACAAGACATCCCTCTAAATAACAAGACATCCCTCTAAATAACAAGACATCCCTCTAAATAACAAGACATCCCTCTAAATATTAAGACATCCCTTCAAATAACAAGACATCCCTCTAAATATTAAGACATCCCTCTAAATAACAAGACATCCCTCTAAATATTAAGACATCCCTTTAAATAACAAGACATCTCTCTAAATAACAAGACATCCCTCTAAATAACAAGACATCCCACTAAATAACAAGACATCCCTCTAAATAACAAGACATCCCTTTTAAATAACAAGACATTCCTCTAAATAACAAGACATCCCTCTAAATAACAAGACATCCCTCCAAATAAAAAGACATCCCTCTAAATAGCAAGACATCCCTCTAATAAACAAGACATTCCGCTAAATATTAAGACATCCCTCTAAATATTAAGACATCCCTTTAAATAACAAGACATCTCTCTAAATAACAAGACATCCCTCTAAATAACAAGACATCCCACTAAATAACAAGACATCCCTCTAAATAACAAGACATCCCTTTTAAATAACAAGACATTCCTCTAAATAACAAGAAATCCCTCTAAATAACAAGACATCCCTCCAAATAAAAAGACATCCCTCTAAATAGCAAGACATCCCTCTAATAAACAAGACATTCCGCTAAATATTAAGACATCCCTCTAAATAACAAGACATCCCATCTAAATTACAAGACAACCCTCTAAAAAACAAGACATCCCTCCAAATAACAAGACAACCCTCTAAAAAACAAGACATCCCTCTAAATAAAAAGACATCTCTCCAAATAACAAGACATCCCTCTAAATAACAAGACATCCCATCTAAATTACAAGACAACCCTCTAAAAAACAAGACATCCCTCTAAATAACAAGACATCCCTCTAAATAACAAGACATCCCTCTAAATATTAAGACATCCCTCCAAATAACAAGACATCCCTCTAAATATTAAGACATCCCTCTAAATAACAAGACATCCCTCTAAATATTAAGACATCCCTTTAAATAACAAGACATCTCTCTAAATAACAAGACATCCCTCTAAATAACAAGACATCCCACTAAATAACAAGACGTCCCTCTAAATAACAAGACATCCCTTTTAAATAACAAGACATTCCTCTAAATAACAAGACATCCCTCTAAATAACAAGACATCCCCCCAAATAAAAAGACATCCCTCTAAATAGCAAGACATCCCTCTAAATAACAAGACATCCCTCCAAATAACAAGATATCCCTCTAAATAACAAGACATTCCTCCAAATAACAAGACTTCCCTCCAAATAAGAAGACATCCCTCTAAATAACAAGACATCCCTCTAAATAACTAGACATCCCTCTAAATACCAAGACATCCCTCTAAATATTAAGACATCCCTCCAAATAACAAGACAACCCTTTAAAAAACAAGACATCCCTCTAAATAACAAGACATCCCTCTAAATAACAAGACATCCCTCTAAATATTAAGACATCCCTTCAAATAACAAGACATCCCTCTAAATATTAAGACATCCCTCTAAATAACAAGACATCCCTCTAAATATTAAGACATCCCTTTAAATAACAAGACATCTCTCTAAATAACAAGACATCCCTCTAAATAACAAGACATCCCTCTAAATATTAAGACATCCCTCCAAATAACAAGACATCCCTCTAAATATTAAGACATCCCTCTAAATAACAAGACATCCCTCTAAATATTAAGACATCCCTTTAAATAACAAGACATCTCTCTAAATAACAAGACATCCCTCTAAATAACAAGACATCTCACTAAAAAACAAGACATCCCTCTAAATAACAAGACATCCCTTTTAAATAACAAGACATTCCTCTAAATAACAAGACATCCCTCTAAATAACAAGACATCCCTCCAAATAACAAGAAATCCCTCAAAAAAGCAAGACATCCCTCTAAATATTAAGACATCCCTTCAAATAACAAGACATCCCTCTAAATAACAAGACATCCCTCTAAATAACAAGACATCCCTCTAAATAAAAAGACATCCCTCTAAATAACTAGACATCCCTCCAAATACCAAGACATCCCTCTAAATAACAAGACATCCCTCTAAATAACAAGACATACCTCCAAATAACGAAACATCCCTCTAAATTATAAGACATCCCTCTTAATAACAAGCATCCCTCCAAATAACAAGACATCCCTCTAAATAACAAGACATCCCTCCAAATATGAAGACATCCCTCTAAATAACAAGACATCCCTCTAAATAACAAGACATCCCTCTAAATAACAAGACATCTCTCTAAATATTAAGACATCCCTTCAAATAACAAGACATCCCTCTAAATAACAAGACATCCCTCTAAATAACAAGACATCCCTCTAAATAACAAGACATCCCTCTAAATAACAAGACATCCCTCTAAAAAACAAGACATCCCTCTAAATATCAAGACATCCCTCTAAATAACAAGACATCCATCTATATAACAAGACATTCCTCTAAATATTAAGACATCCCTCTAAATAACAAGACATACCTGTAAATAACAAGACATCCCTCTAAATAACAAGACATCCCATCTAAATTACAAGACATCAATCTAAATAACAAGACATCCCTTCAAATAACAAGACAACCCTCTAAAAAACAAAAAAACCCTTTAAATAACAAGACATCTCTCTAAAAAACAAGACATCCCTCTAAATATCAAGACATCCCTCTAAATAACAAGACATCCATCTATATAACAAGACATTCCTCTAAATATTAAGACATCCCTCTAAATAACAAGACATACCTGTAAATAACAAGACATCCCTCTAAATAACAAGACATCCCATCTAAATTACAAGACAACCCTCTAAAAAACAAGACATCCCTCCAAATAACAAGACAACCCTCTAAAAAACAAGACATCCCTCTAAATAACAAGACATCCCTCTAAATAACAAGACATCACTCTAAATATTAAGACATCCCTCCAAATAACAAGACAACCCTTTAAAAAACAAGACATCCCTCTAAATAACAAGACATCCCTCTAAATAACAAGACATCCCTCTAAATATTAAGACATCCCTTCAAATAACAAGACATCCCTCTAAATATTAAGACATCCCTCTAAATAACAAGACATCCCTCTAAATATTAAGACATCCCTTTAAATAACAAGACATCTTTTTAAATAACAAGACATCCCTCTAAATAACAAGACATCCCACTAAATAACAAGACATCCCTCTAAATAACAAGACATCCCTTTTAAATAACAAGACATTCCTCTAAATAACAAGACATCCCTCTAAATATTAAGACATCCCTCTAAATAACAAGACATCCCTCCAAATAAAAAGACATCCCTCTAAATAGCAAGACATCCCTCTAATAAACAAGACATTCCGCTAAATATTAAGACATCCCTCTAAATAACAAGACATCCCATCTAATTTACAAGAAAACCCTCTAAAAAACAAGACAACCCTCTAAAGAACAAGACATCCCTCTAAATAAAAAGACATCTTAGGCACAAGTGTGTACAAGGTTGTACAAGTGTGTACAAGGTTGTACAAGTGTGTACAAGGGTGTACAAGTTTGTACAAGTGTGTACAAGTTTGTACAAGTGTGTACAAGTTTGTACAAGGTTGTACAAATGTATACAAGGGTGTACAAAAGTGTACAAGGGTGCACAAGTTTGTACAAGGGTGTACAAGTGTGTACAAGCTTGTAGAAGTGTGTACAAGCTTGTACAAGTGTGTACAAGGGTGTACAGGTTTGTACAAGGTTGTACAAGTGTTTACAAGGGAGTACAAGTATGTACAAGAATGTACAAGTTTGTACAAGTGTGTACAAGTGTGTACAAGGTTGTACAAGTGTGTACAAGGTTGTACAAGTGTGTACAAGGTTGAACAAGTGTGTACAAAGGTGTACAAGTGTGTACAAGGTTGTACAAGTGTGTACAAGGTTGTACAAGTGTGTACAAGGTTGTACAAGTGTGTACAAGGTTGTACAAGTGTGTACAAGGTTGTACAAGTGTGTACAAGGTTGTACAAGTGTGTACAAGGTTGTACAAGGTTGTACAATTGTGTACAAGGTTGTACAAGTGTGTACAAGGTTGTACAAGTGTGTAAAAGGGTTGTTATTTAGTGTGTAAAGTTTGTACAAGGGTGTACAAGTGTGTACAAGCTTGTACAAGTGTGTACAAGCTTGTACAAGGGTTTACAGGTTTGTACAAGGTTGTACAAGTGTGTACAAGGGTGTACAAGTATGTACAAGAATGTACAAGTTTGTACAAGTGTGTACAAGGGTGTACAAGTATGTACAAGAATGTACAAGTTTGTACAAGTGTGTACAAGGATGTACAAATGTGTACAAGGATGTAAAAGTTTGTACAAGTGTGTACAAGTTTGTACAAGGTTGTACAAGGTTGTACAAGTGTGTACAAGGTTGTACAAGTGTGTACAAGGTTGTACAAGTGTGTACAAGGTTGTACAAGTGTGTACAAGGTTGTACAAGTGTGTACAAGGGTGCACAAGTGTGTACAAGGGTGTACAATCGTGTACAAGCTTGTACAATCGTGTACATGCTTGTTTCAAGTTTGTACAAGGGTTTACAGGTTTGTACAAGGTTGTACAAGTGTGTACATGCTTGTTTCAAGTTTGTACAAGGGTTTACAGGTTTGTACAAGGTTGTACAAGTGTGTACAAGGGTGTACAAGTATGTACAAGAATGTACAAGTTTGTACAAGTGTGTACAAGGGTGTACAAATGTGTACAAGGATGTAAAAGTTTGTACAAGTGTGTACAAGTTTGTACAAGGTTGTACAAGGTTGTACAAGTGTGTACAAGGTTGTACAAGTTTTTACAAGGTTGTACAAGTGTGTACAAGGTTGTACAAGTGTGTACAAGGTGTACAAGGTGTACAAGTGTGTACAAGGTTGTACAAGTGTGTACAAGGTTGTACAAGGTTGTACAATTGTGTACAAGGTTGTACAAGTGTGTACAAGGTTGTACAAGTGTGTACAAGGTTGTACAAGTGTGTACAAGGGTGTACAAGTTTGTACAAGTGTGTACAAGGTTGTACAAGTGTGTACAAGGGTGTACAAGTTTGTACAAGTGTGTACAAGTTTGTACAATTGTGTACAAGTTTGTACAAGGTTGTACAAATGTATACAAGGGTGCACAAGTGTGTACAAGGGTGTACAATCGTGTACAAGCTTGTACAAGTGTGTACAAGGGTGTACAGGTTTGTACAAGGTTGTACAAGTGTGTACAAGGGTGTACAAATGTGTACAAGGATGTAAAAGTTTGTACAAGTGTGTACAAGTTTGTACAAGGTTGTTCAAGTAAGTACAAGTTTGTACAAGAATGTACAAGTGTGTACAAGGTTTTACAATTGTGTAAAAGGTTGTACAAGTGTGTACAAGGTTGTACAAGCGTGTACAAGGTTGTACAAGCGTGTACAAGGTTGTACAAGTGTGTACAAGGTTGTACAAGTGTGTACAAGGTTGTACAAGTGTGTACAAGTTTGTTCAAGTGTGTACAAGTTTGTACAAGGTTGTACAAATGTGTACAAGGGTGTACAAAAGTGTACAAGGGTGCACAAGTTTGTACCTTTTACACAATTGTAAAACCTTGTACACACTTGTACATTCTTGTACAAACTTGTACTTACTTGTACAACCTTGTACAAACTTGTACACACTTGTACAAACTTTTACAAACTTGTGCACCCTTGTACACTTTTGTACACCCTTGTATTAATTTTTACAACCTTGTACAAACTTGTACACACTTGTACAAACTTGTACACACTTGTACAAACGTGTACACCCTTGTACACACTTGTACAACCTTGTACACACTTGTACAACCTTGTACACAATTGTACAACCTTGTACAACCATGTACACACTTGAACAACCTTGTACACACTTGTACAACCTTATACACACTTGTACACCTTTGTACACACTTATACAACCTTGTACACACTTGTACAACCTTGTACACACTTGTACAACCTTGTACACACATGTACAACCTTGTACACACTTGTACAACCTTGTACACACTTGTACAACCTTGTAAAAACTTGTACAAGCTTGTACACGATTGTACACCCTTGTACACACTTGTGCACCCTTGTACAAACTTGTACAACCTTGTACACACTTGTACAACCTTGTACACACTTGTACAACCTTGTACACACTTGTACAACCTTGTACACACTTGTACAACCTTGTACACACTTGTACAACCTTGTACACACTTGTACAACCTTTTACACAATTGTAAAACCTTGTACACATTTGTACACCCTTGTACAAACTTGTGCACCCTTGTACACTTTTGTACACCCTTGTATACATTTGTACAAACTTGTACAAACTTGTACACACTTGTACAAACTTGTACACACTTGTACAAACTTGTACACCCTTGTACACACTTGTACAACCTTGTACACACTTGTACAACCTTGTACACACTTGTACAACCTTGTACAAACCTGTAAACCCTTGTACACACTTGTCCAAACTTGTACACGATTGTACACTCTTGTACACACTTGTGCAACCTTGTACACACTTGTACAACCTTGTACACACTTGTACAACCTTGTACACACTTGTTCAAGCTTGTACACACTTGTACAACCTTGTACACACTTGTACACCCTTGTACACACTTGTACAACCTTTTACAAACTTGTACACACTTGTACAAAATTGTACATTCTTGTACATACTTGTACACCCTTGTACACACTTGTACACCCTTGTACAAACTTGTGCACCCTTGTACACTTTTTACACCCTTGTACACATTTGTACAAACTTGTACAAACTTGTACACACTTGTACAAACTTGTACACACTTGTACAAACTTGTGTACACTTGTACAACCTTGTACACACTTGTACAACCTTGTACACACTTGTACAACCTTGTACACACTTGTACAACCTTGTACACACTTGTACAACCTTGTACACAATTGTAAAACCTTGTACACACGTGTACAACCTTGGACAAACTTGTACACACTTGTACAAACTTATACACCCTTGTACACACTTGTACAACCTTGTACACACTTGTACAAATTTGTACAACCTTGTACAAACTTGTACACACTTGTACAACCTTGTACAAACTTGTACACACTTGTACACACTTTTACATCCTTGTACACATTTGTACACCCTTGTACATACTTGTACAACCTTGTACACACTTGTACAACCTTGTACAAACCTGTAAACCCTTGTACAAGCTTGTACACACTTGTACAAGCTTGTACACACTTGTACACCCTTGTACAAACTTGTGCACCCTTGTACACTTTTGTACACCCTTGTACACACTTGTTCAACCTTGTACAAACTTGTGCACCCTTGTACACTTTTGTACACCCTTGTACACATTTGTACAACCTTGTACAAACTTGTACACACTTGTACAAACTTGTACACACTTGTACAACCTTGTACACACTTGTACAACCTTGTACACACTTGTACAACCTTGTACACACTTGTACAACCTTGTACACACTTGTACAAGCTTGTACACACTTGTACAACCTTGTAAACACTTGTACAACCTTGTACACACTTGTACAACCTTTTACACAATTGTAAAACCTTGTACACACTTGTACATTCTTGTACAAACTTTTACTTACTTGTACAACCTTGTACAAACTTGTACACACTTGTACAAACTTTTACAGCCTTGTACACATTTGTACACCCTTGTACACACTTGTACAACATTGTACAAACCTGTACACCCTTGTACACACTTGTACAAGCTTGTACACGATTGTACACCCTTGTACACACTTGTGCACCATTGTACACACTTGTACACCCTTGTACACACTTGTACAACCTTTTACAAACTTGTACACACTTGTACAAACTTGTACATTCTTTTGTACACCCTTGTAAACACTTGTACAACCTTGTACAAACCTGTACACCCTTGTACACACTTGTACAAGCTTGTACACACTTGTACAAGCTTGTACACACTTGTACACCCTTGTACAAACTTGTGCACCCTTGTACACTTTTGTACACCCTTGTATTAATTTTTACAACCTTGTACAAACTTGTACACACTTGTACAAACTTGTACACACTTGTACAAACGTGTACACCCTTGTACACACTTGTACAACCTTGTACACACTTGTACAACCTTGTACACAATTGTACAACCTTGTACAACCATGTACACACTTGAACAACCTTGTACACACTTGTACAACCTTATACTCACTTGTACACCTTTGTACACACTTATACAACCTTGTACACACTTGTACAACCTTGTACACACTTGTACAACCTTGTACACACTTGTACAACCTTGTACACACTTGTACAACCTTGTACACACTTGTACAACCTTGTAAAAACTTGTACAAGCTTGTACACGATTGTACACCCTTGTACACACTTGTGCACCCTTGTACACACTTGTACAACCTTGTACACACTTGTACAACCTTGTACACACTTGTACAACCTTGTACACACTTGTACAACCTTGTACACACTTGTACAACCTTGTACACACTTGTACAAGCTTGTACACACTTGTACAACCTTGTACACACTTGTACAACCTTTTACACAATTGTAAAACCTTGTACACATTTGTACAACCTTGTACAAACTTGTACACACTTGTACAAACTTGTACACACTTGTACAAACTTGTGTACACTTGTACAACCTTGTGTACACTTGTACAACCTTGTACACACTTGTACAACCTTGTACACACTTGTACAACCTCGTACACAATTGTACAACCTTGTACACACTTGTACAACCTTGTACACAATTGTAAAACCTTGTACACACTTTTACAACCTTGTACACACTTGTACACCCTTGTACACACTTGTACAAAATTTTACATTCTTGTACATACTTGTACACCCTTGTACACACTTGTACAACCTTGTACAAACCTGTACACCCTTGTACACACTTGTACAAGCTTGTACACACTTGTACAAGCTTGTACACACTTGTACAAGCTTATACACACTTGTACATCCTTGTACAAACTTGTGCACCCTTGAACACTTTTGTACACCCTTGTACACATTTGTACAACCTTGTACAAACTTAAACACACTTGTACAAACATGTACACACTTGAACAACCTTGTACACACTTGTACAAACCTTGTACACACTTGTACAAGCTTGTACACACTTGTACAACCTTGTACACACTTGTACAACCTTGTACACACTTGTACAACCTTGTACACACTTGTACAACCTTGTACACACTTGTACAACCTTGTACAAACCTGTACACCCTTGTACACACTTGTACAAGCTTGTACACGATTGTACACCCTTGTACACACTTGTGCACCCTTGTACACACTTGTACACCCTTGTACACACTTGTACAACCTTTTACAAACTTGTACACACTTGTACAAATTTGTACATTCTTGTACATACTTGTACACCCTTGTAAACACTTGTACAACCTTGTACAAACCTGTACACCCTTGTACACACTTGTACAAGCTTGTACACACTTGTACAAGCTTGTACACACTTGTACACCCTTGTACAAACTTGTGCACCCTTGTACACTTTTGTACACCCTTGTATACATTTTTACAAACTTGTACAAACTTGTACACACTTGTACAAACTTGTACACACTTGTACAAACTTGTACACCCTTGTACACACTTGTACAACCTTGTACACACTTGTACAACCTTGTACACACTTGTACAACCTTGTACAAACCTGTAAACCCTTGTACACACTTGTCCAAACTTGTACACGATTGTACACTCTTGTACAACCTGGTGCAACCTTGTACACACTTGTACAACCTTGTACACACTTGTACAACCTTGTACACACTTGTTCAAGCTTGTACACACTTGTACAACCTTGTACACACTTGTACACCCTTGTACACACTTGTACAACCTTTTACAAACTTGTACACACTTGTACAAAATTGTACATTCTTGTACATACTTGTACACCCTTGTACACACTTGTACACCCTTGTACAAACTTGTGCACCCTTGTACACTTTTGTACACCCTTGTACACATTTGTACAAACTTGTACAAACTTGTACACACTTGTACAAACTTGTACACACTTGTACAAACTTGTGTACACTTGTACAACCTTGTACACACTTGTACAACCTTGTACACACTTGTACAACCTTGTAAACACTTGTACAACCTTGTACACACTTGTACAACCTTGTACACAATTGTAAAACCTTGTACACACGTGTACAACCTTGTACAAACTTGTACACACTTGTACAAACTTATACACCCTTGTACACACTTGTACAACCTTGTACACACTTGTACAAATTTGTACAACCTTGTACAAACTTGTACACACTTGTACAACCTTGTACAAACTTGTACACACTTGTACACACTTTTACATCCTTGTACACATTTGTACACCCTTGTACACACTTGTACAACCTTTTACAAACTTGTACACATTTGTACAAACTTGTACATTCTTGTACATACTTGTACAACCTTGTACACACTTGTACAACCTTGTAAAAACCTGTAAACCCTTGTACAAGCTTGTACACACTTGTACAAGCTTGTACACACTTGTACACCCTTGTACAAACTTGTGCACCCTTGTACACTTTTGTACACCCTTGTACACATTTGTTCAACCTTGTACAAACCTGTAAACACTTGTACAAACTTTTACAGCCTTGTACACATTTGTACACCCTTGTACACACTTGTACAACATTGTACAAACCTGTACACCCTTGTACACACTTGTACAAGCTTGTACACGATTGTACACCCTTGTACACACTTGTGCACCATTGTACACACTTGTACACCCTTGTACACACTTGTACAACCTTTTACAAACTTGTACACACTTGTACAAACTTGTACATTCTTTTGTACACCCTTGTAAACACTTGTACAACCTTATACAAACCTGTACACCCTTGTACACACTTGTACAAGCTTGTACACACTTGTACAAGCTTGTACACACTTGTACACCCTTGTACAAACTTGTGCACCCTTGTACACTTTTGTACACCCTTGTATTAATTTTTACAACCTTGTACAAACTTGTACACACTTGTACAAACTTGTACACACTTGTACAAACGTGTACACCCTTGTACACACTTGTACAACCTTGTACACACTTGTACAACCTTGTACACAATTGTACAACCTTGTACAACCATGTACACACTTGAACAACCTTGTACACACTTGTACAACCTTATACTCACTTGTACACCTTTGTACACACTTATACAACCTTGTACACACTTGTACAACCTTGTACACACTTGTACAACCTTGTACACACTTGTACAACCTTGTACACACTTGTACAACCTTGTACACACTTGTACAACCTTGTAAAAACTTGTACAAGCTTGTACACGATTGTACACCCTTGTACACACTTGTGCACCCTTGTACACACTTGTACAACCTTGTACACACTTGTACAACCTTGTACACACTTGTACAACCTTGTACACACTTGTACAACCTTGTACACACTTGTACAACCTTGTACACACTTGTACAAGCTTGTACACACTTGTACAACCTTGTACACACTTGTACAACCTTTTACACAATTGTAAAACCTTGTACACATTTGTACAACCTTGTACAAACTTGTACACACTTGTACAAACTTGTACACACTTGTACAAACTTGTGTACACTTGTACAACCTTGTGTACACTTGTACAACCTTGTACACACTTGTACAACCTTGTACACACTTGTACAACCTCGTACACAATTGTACAACCTTGTACACACTTGTACAACCTTGTACACAATTGTAAAACCTTGTACACACTTTTACAACCTTGTACACACTTGTACACCCTTGTACACACTTGTACAAAATTTTACATTCTTGTACATACTTGTACACCCTTGTACACACTTGTACAACCTTGTACAAACCTGTACACCCTTGTACACACTTGTACAAGCTTGTACACACTTGTACAAGCTTGTACACACTTGTACAAGCTTATACACACTTGTACATCCTTGTACAAACTTGTGCACCCTTGAACACTTTTGTACACCCTTGTACACATTTGTACAACCTTGTACAAACTTAAACACACTTGTACAAACATGTACACACTTGAACAACCTTGTACACACTTGTACAAACCTTGTACACACTTGTACAAGCTTGTACACACTTGTACAACCTTGTACACACTTGTACAACCTTGTACACACTTGTACAAGCTTGTACACACTTGTACAACCTTGTACACACTTGTACAACCTTGTACAAACCTGTACACCCTTGTACACACTTGTACAAGCTTGTACACGATTGTACACCCTTGTACACACTTGTGCACCCTTGTACACACTTGTACACCCTTGTACACACTTGTACAACCTTTTACAAACTTGTACACACTTGTACAAATTTGTACATTCTTGTACATACTTGTACACCCTTGTAAACACTTGTACAACCTTGTACAAACCTGTACACCCTTGTACACACTTGTACAAGCTTGTACACACTTGTACAAGCTTGTACACACTTGTACACCCTTGTACAAACTTGTGCACCCTTGTACACTTTTGTACACCCTTGTATACATTTTTACAAACTTGTACAAACTTGTACACACTTGTACAAACTTGTACACACTTGTACAAACTTGTACACCCTTGTACACACTTGTACAACCTTGTACACACTTGTACAACCTTGTACACACTTGTACAACCTTGTACAAACCTGTAAACCCTTGTACACACTTGTCCAAACTTGTACACGATTGTACACTCTTGTACAACCTGGTGCAACCTTGTACACACTTGTACAACCTTGTACACACTTGTACAACCTTGTACACACTTGTTCAAGCTTGTACACACTTGTACAACCTTGTACACACTTGTACACCCTTGTACACACTTGTACAACCTTTTACAAACTTGTACACACTTGTACAAAATTGTACATTCTTGTACATACTTGTACACCCTTGTACACACTTGTACACCCTTGTACAAACTTGTGCACCCTTGTACACTTTTGTACACCCTTGTACACATTTGTACAAACTTGTACAAACTTGTACACACTTGTACAAACTTGTACACACTTGTACAAACTTGTGTACACTTGTACAACCTTGTACACACTTGTACAACCTTGTACACACTTGTACAACCTTGTAAACACTTGTACAACCTTGTACACACTTGTACAACCTTGTACACAATTGTAAAACCTTGTACACACGTGTACAACCTTGTACAAACTTGTACACACTTGTACAAACTTATACACCCTTGTACACACTTGTACAACCTTGTACACACTTGTACAAATTTGTACAACCTTGTACAAACTTGTACACACTTGTACAACCTTGTACAAACTTGTACACACTTGTACACACTTTTACATCCTTGTACACATTTGTACACCCTTGTACACACTTGTACAACCTTTTACAAACTTGTACACACTTGTACAAACTTGTACATTCTTGTACATACTTGTACAACCTTGTACACACTTGTACAACCTTGTAAAAACCTGTAAACCCTTGTACAAGCTTGTACACACTTGTACAAGCTTGTACACACTTGTACACCCTTGTACAAACTTGTGCACCCTTGTACACTTTTGTACACCCTTGTACACACTTGTTCAACCTTGTACAAACCTGTAAACACTTGTACAAGCTTGTACACACTTGTACAAGCTTGTACACACTTGTACACCCTTGTACAAACTTGTGCACCCTTGTACACTTTTGTACACCCTTGTACACATTTGTACAACCTTGTACACACTTGTACAACCTTGTACACACTTGTACAAGCTTGTACACACTTGTACAACCTTGTACACACTTGTACAACCTTGTACACACTTGTACAACCTTTTACACAATTGTAAAACCTTGTACACACTTGTACATTCTTGTACAAACTTGTACTTACTTGTACAACCTTGTACAAACTTGTACACACTTGTACAAACTTTTACAAACTTGTGCACCCTTGTACACTTTTGTACACCCTTGTATTAATTTTTACAACCTTGTACAAACTTGTACACACTTGTACAAACTTGTACACACTTGTACAAACGTGTACACCCTTGTACACACTTGTACAACCTTGTACACACTTGTACAACCTTGTACACAATTGTACAACCTCGTACAACCATGTACACACTTGAACAACCTTGTACACACTTGTACAACCTTATACACACTTGTACACCTTTGTACACACTTATACAACCTTGTACACACTTGTACAACCTTGTACACACTTGTACAACCTTGTACACACATGTACAACCTTGTACACACTTGTACAACCTTGTACACACTTGTACAACCTTGTAAAAACTTGTACAAGCTTGTACACGATTGTACACCCTTGTACACACTTGTGCACCCTTGTACACACTTGTACAACCTTGTACACACTTGTACAACCTTGTACACACTTGTACAACCTTGTACACACTTGTACAACCTTGTACACACTTGTACAACCTTGTACACACTTGTACAACCTTGTACACACTTGTACAACCTTGTACACACTTGTACAACCTTTTACACAATTGTAAAACCTTGTACACATTTGTACAACCTTGTACAAACTTGTACACACTTGTACAAACTTGTACACACTTGTACAAACTTGTGTACACTTGTACAACCTTGTGTACACTTGTACAACCTTGTACACACTTGTACAACCTCGTACACACTTGTACAACCTTGTACACACTTGTACAACCTTGTACACAATTGTAAAACCTTGTACACACTTTTACAACCTTGTACACACTTGTACACCCTTGTACACACTTGTACAAAATTTTACATTCTTGTACATACTTGTACACCCTTGTACACACTTGTACAACCTTGTACAAACCTGTACACCCTTGTACACACTTGTACAAGCTTGTACACACTTGTACAAGCTTGTACACACTTGTACAAGCTTGTACACACTTGTACATCCTTGTACAAACTTGTGCACCCTTGAACACTTTTGTACACCCTTGTACACATTTGTACAACCTTGTACAAACTTAAACACACTTGTACAAACATGTACACACTTGAACAACCTTGTACACACTTGTACAAACCTTGTACACACTTGTACAAGCTTGTACACACTTGTACAACCTTGTACACACTTGTACAACCTTTTACACACTTGTACAAGCTTGTACACACTTGTACAACCTTGTACACACTTGTACAACCTTGTACAAACCTGTACACCCTTGTACACACTTGTACAAGCTTGTACACGATTGTACACCCTTGTACACACTTGTGCACCCTTGTACACACTTGTACACCCTTGTACACACTTGTACAACCTTTTACAAACTTGTACACACTTGTACAAACTTGTACATTCTTGTACATACTTGTACACCCTTGTAAACACTTGTACAACCTTGTACAAACCTGTACACCCTTGTACACACTTGTACAAGCTTGTACACACTTGTACAAGCTTGTACACACTTGTACACCCTTGTACAAACTTGTGCACCCTTGTACACTTTTGTACACCCTTGTATACATTTGTACAAACTTGTACAAACTTGTACACACTTGTACAAACTTGTACACACTTGTACAAACTTGTACACCCTTGTACACACTTGTACAACCTTGTACACACTTGTACAACCTTGTACACACTTGTACAACCTTGTACAAACCTGTAAACCCTTGTACACACTTGTCCAAACTTGTACACGATTGTACACTCTTGTACACACTTGTGCAACCTTGTACACACTTGTACAACCTTGTACACACTTGTACAACCTTGTACACACTTGTTCAAGCTTGTACACACTTGTACAACCTTGTACACACTTGTACACCCTTGTACACACTTGTACAACCTTTTACAAACTTGTACACACTTGTACAAAATTGTACATTCTTGTACATACTTGTACACCCTTGTACACACTTGTACACCCTTGTACAAACTTGTGCACCCTTGTACACTTTTGTACACCCTTGTACACATTTGTACAAACTTGTACAAACTTGTACACACTTGTACAAACTTGTACACACTTGTACAAACTTGTGTACACTTGTACAACCTTGTACACACTTGTACAACCTTGTACACACTTGTACAACCTTGTACACACTTGTACAACCTTGTACACACTTGTACAACCTTGTACACAATTGTAAAACCTTGTACACACGTGTACAACCTTGTACAAACTTGTACACACTTGTACAAACTTATACACCCTTGTACACACTTGTACAACCTTGTACACACTTGTACAAATTTGTACAACCTTGTACAAACTTGTACACACTTGTACAACCTTGTACAAACTTGTACACACTTGTACACACTTTTACATCCTTGTACACATTTGTACACCCTTGTACACACTTGTACAACCTTTTACAAACTTGTACACACTTGTACAAACTTGTACACACTTGTACAAACTTGTGTACACTTGTACAACCTTGTGTACACTTGTACAACCTTGTACACACTTGTACAACCTCGTACACACTTGTACAACCTTGTACACACTTGTACAACCTTGTACACAATTGTAAAACCTTGTACACACTTTTACAACCTTGTACACACTTGTACACCCTTGTACACACTTGTACAAAATTTTACATTCTTGTACATACTTGTACACCCTTGTACACACTTGTACAACCTTGTACAAACCTGTACACCCTTGTACACACTTGTACAAGCTTGTACACACTTGTACAAGCTTGTACACACTTGTACAAGCTTGTACACACTTGTACATCCTTGTACAAACTTGTGCACCCTTGAACACTTTTGTACACCCTTGTACACATTTGTACAACCTTGTACAAACTTAAACACACTTGTACAAACATGTACACACTTGAACAACCTTGTACACACTTGTACAAACCTTGTACACACTTGTACAAGCTTGTACACACTTGTACAACCTTGTACACACTTGTACAACCTTTTACACACTTGTACAAGCTTGTACACACTTGTACAACCTTGTACACACTTGTACAACCTTGTACAAACCTGTACACCCTTGTACACACTTGTACAAGCTTGTACACGATTGTACACCCTTGTACACACTTGTGCACCCTTGTACACACTTGTACACCCTTGTACACACTTGTACAACCTTTTACAAACTTGTACACACTTGTACAAACTTGTACATTCTTGTACATACTTGTACACCCTTGTAAACACTTGTACAACCTTGTACAAACCTGTACACCCTTGTACACACTTGTACAAGCTTGTACACACTTGTACAAGCTTGTACACACTTGTACACCCTTGTACAAACTTGTGCACCCTTGTACACTTTTGTACACCCTTGTATACATTTGTACAAACTTGTACAACCTTGTACACACTTGTACAAACTTGTACACACTTGTACAAACTTGTACACCCTTGTACACACTTGTACAACCTTGTACACACTTGTACAACCTTGTACACACTTGTACAACCTTGTACAAACCTGTAAACCCTTGTACACACTTGTCCAAACTTGTACACGATTGTACACTCTTGTACACACTTGTGCAACCTTGTACACACTTGTACAACCTTGTACACACTTGTACAACCTTGTACACACTTGTTCAAGCTTGTACACACTTGTACAACCTTGTACACACTTGTACACCCTTGTACACACTTGTACAACCTTTTACAAACTTGTACACACTTGTACAAAATTGTACATTCTTGTACATACTTGTACACCCTTGTACACACTTGTACACCCTTGTACAAACTTGTGCACCCTTGTACACTTTTGTACACCCTTGTACACATTTGTACAAACTTGTACAAACTTGTACACACTTGTACAAACTTGTACACACTTGTACAACCTTGTACACACTTGTACAACCTTGTACACACTTGTACAACCTTGTACACACTTGTACAACCTTGTACACAATTGTAAAACCTTGTACACACGTGTACAACCTTGTACAAACTTGTACACACTTGTACAAACTTATACACCCTTGTACACACTTGTACAACCTTGTACACACTTGTACAAATTTGTACAACCTTGTACAAACTTGTACACACTTGTACAACCTTGTACAAACTTGTACACACTTGTACACACTTTTACATCCTTGTACACATTTGTACACCCTTGTACACACTTGTACAACCTTTTACAAACTTGTACACACTTGTACAAACTTGTACATTCTTGTACATACTTGTACAACCTTGTACACACTTGTACAACCTTGTAAAAACCTGTAAACCCTTGTACAAGCTTGTACACACTTGTACAAGCTTGTACACACTTGTACACCCTTGTACAAACTTGTGCACCCTTGTACACTTTTGTACACCCTTGTACACACTTGTTCAACCTTGTACAAACCTGTAAACCCTTGTACAAGCTTGTACACACTTGTACAAGCTTGTACACACTTGTACACCCTTGTACAAACTTGTGCACCCTTGTACACTTTTGTACACCCTTGTACACATTTGTACAACCTTGTACACACTTGTACAACCTTGTACACACTTGTACAAGCTTGTACACACTTGTACAACCTTGTACACACTTGTACAACCTTGTACACACTTGTACAACCTTGTACACACTTGTACAACCTTTTACACAATTGTAAAACCTTGTACACACTTGTACATTCTTGTACAAACTTGTACTTACTTGTACAACCTTGTACAAACTTGTACACACTTGTACAAACTTTTACAGCCTTGTACACATTTGTACACCCTTGTACACACTTGTACAAGCTTGTACACGATTGTACACCCTTGTACACACTTGTGCACCATTGTACACACTTGTACACCCTTGTACACACTTGTACAACCTTTTACAAACTTGTACACACTTGTACAAACTTGTACATTCTTTTGTACATCCTTGTAAACACTTGTACAACCTTGTACAAACCTGTACACCCTTGTACACACTTGTACAAGCTTGTACACACTTGTACAAGCTTGTACACACTTGTACACCCTTGTACAAACTTGTGCACCCTTGTACACTTTTGTACACCCTTGTATTAATTTTTACAACCTTGTACAAACTTGTACACACTTGTACAAACTTGTACACACTTGTACAAACGTGTACACCCTTGTACACACTTGTACAACCTTGTACACACTTGTACAACCTTGTACACAATTGTACAACCTTGTACAACCATGTACACACTTGAACAACCTTGTACACACTTGTACAACCTTATACACACTTGTACACCTTTGTACACACTTATACAACCTTGTACACACTTGTACAACCTTGTACACACTTGTACAACCTTGTACACACTTGTACAACCTTGTACACACTTGTACAACCTTGTACACACTTGTACAACCTTGTAAAAACTTGTACAAGCTTGTACACGATTGTACACCCTTGTACACACTTGTGCACCCTTGTACACACTTGTACAACCTTGTACACACTTGTACAACCTTGTACACACTTGTACAACCTTGTACACACTTGTACAACCTTGTACACACTTGTACAACCTTGTACACACTTGTACAAGCTTGTACACACTTGTACAACCTTGTACACACTTGTACAACCTTTTACACAATTGTAAAACCTTGTACACACTTGTACATTCTTGAACAAACTTGTACTTACTTGTACAACCTTGTACAAACTTGTACACACTTGTACAAACTTTTACATCCTTGTACACATTTGTACACCCTTGTACACACTTGTACAACCTTGTACAAGCCTGTACAACCTTGTACACACTTGTACAAGCTTGTACACGATTGTACACCCTTGTACACACTTGTGCACCCTTGTATACACTTGTACACTCTTGTACACACTTGTACAACCTTTTACAAACTTGTACACACTTGTACAAACTTGTACATTCTTGTACATACTTGTACACCCTTGTAAACACTTGTACAACCTTGTACACTTTTTTACACCCTTGTATACATTTGTACAACCTTGTACAAACTTGTACACACTTGTACAAACTTGTACACACTTGTACAAACTTGTACACCCTTGTACACACTTGTACAACCTTGTACACACTTGTACAACCTTGTACAAACCTGTACACCCTTGTACACACTTGTACAAGCTTGTACACGATTGTACACCCTTGTACACACTTGTGCACCCTTGTACACACTTGTACACCCTTGTACACACTTGTACAACCTTTTACAAACTTGTACACACTTTTACAAACTTGTACACACTTGTACAAACTTGTACACCCTTGTACACACTTGTACAACCTTGTACACACTTGTACAACCTTGTACACACTTGTACAACCTTGTACACAATTGTACAACCTTGTACAACCTAGTACACACTTGTACAACCTTGTACACACTTGTACAACCTTGTACACACTTGTACACCCTTGTAAACACTTGTACAACCTTGTACAAACCTGTACACCCTTGTACACACTTGTACAAGCTTGTACACACTTGTACAAGCTTGTACACACTTGTACAAGCTTGTACACACTTGTACACCCTTGTACAAACTTGTGCACCCTTGTACACTTTTGTACACCCTTGTACAAACTTGTACACACTTGTACAAACTTGTACACACTTGTACAAACTTGTACACCCTTGTACACACTTGTACAACCTTGTACACACTTGTACAACCTTGTACACACTTGTACAACCTTGTACACAATTGTACAACCTTGTACACACTTGTACAACCTTGTACACACTTGTACAACCTTGTACACAATTGTACAACCTTGTACAACCTTGTACACACTTGTCCAACCTTGTACACACTTGTACAACCTTGTACACACTTGTCCAACCTTGTACACACTTGTACAACCTTGTACACACTTGTACACCTTTGTACACACTTGTACAACCTTGTACACACTTGTACAACCTTGTACACACTTGTACAACCTTGTACACACTTTTTCAACCTTGTACACACTTATACAACCTTGTACACACTTGTACAACCTTGTACACACTTGTACAACCTTGTACACACTTGTACAACCTTGTACACACTTGTACAACCTTGTACACAACTGTACAACCTTGTAAAAACATGTACAACCTTGTACACACTTGTACACCCTTGTACACACTTGTACAAGCTTGTACACACTTGTACAAACTTGTACACACTTGTACAAACTTGTACAAACTTGTACAAACTTGTACACCCTTGTACACACTTGTACAACCTTGTAGACACTTGTACAACCTTGTACACACTTGTACAACCTTGTACACACTTGTACAACCTTGTACACAATTGTACAACCTTGTACAACCTTGTACACACTTGTACAACCTTGTACACACTTGTACAACCTTGTACACACTTGTACACCTTTGTACACACTTGTACAACCTTGTACACACTTGTACAACCTTGTACACACTTGTACAACCTTGTACACACTTGTAAAACCTTTTACAAACTTGTACACACTTGTACAAACTTGTACATTTTTGTACAAATGTATACAAGGATGTACAAAAGTGTACAAGAGTGCACAAGTTTGTACAAGGGTGTACAAGTGTGTACAAGCTTGTACAAGTGTGTACAAGCTTGTACAAGTGTGTACAAGGGTGTACAGGTTTGTACAAGGTTGTACAAGTGTTTACAAGGGTGTACAAGTATGTACAAGAATGTACAAGTTTGTACAAGTGTGTACAAGTTTGTAAAAGGTTGTACAAGTGTGAACAAGGGTGTACAAGTGTGTACAAGGGTGCACAAGTGTGTACAAGGGTGTACAATCGTGTACAAGCTTGTACAAGTGTGTACAAGGGTGTACAGGTTTGTACAAGGTTGTACAAGTGTGTACAAGGTTGTACAAGTGTGTACAAGCTTGTACAAGTGTGTACAAGGTTGTACAAGTGTGTACAAGGTTGTAGAAGTGTGTACAAGCTTGTACAAGTGTGTACAAGGTTTGTACAAGTGTGTACAAGGTTGTTCAAGTGTGTACATGTTTGTACAAGTGTGTTTAAGTTTGTACAAGGTTGTACAAATGTGTACAAGGGTGTACAAAAGTGTTCAAGGGTGCACAAGTTTGTACAAGAGTGTACAAGTGTGTACAAGCTTGTACAAGTGTGTACAAGGGTGTACAGGTTTGTACAAGGTTGTACAAGTGTGTACAAGTGTGTACAAGTATGTACAAGAATGTAAAATTTTGTACAAGTGTGTACAAGGGTGTACAAGTGTGTACAAGGTTGTAAAAGTGTGTACAAGGTTTTACAATTGTGTACAAGGTTGTACAAGTGTGTACAAGGTTGTACAAGTGTGTACGAGGTTGTACAAGTGTGTACAAGGTTGTACAAGTGTGTACAAGGTTGTACAAGTGTGTACAAGGTTGTACAAGTGTGTACAAGGTTGTACAAGTGTACACAAGTTTGTACAAGTGTGTACAAGTTTGTACAAGTGTGTACAAGTTTGTACAAGGTTGTACAAATGTGTACAAGGGTGTACAAAAGTGTACAAGGGTGCACAAGTTTGTACAAGGGTGTACAAGTGTGTACAAGCTTGTACAAGTGTGTACAAGCTTGTACAAGTGTGTACAAGGGTGTACAGGTTTGTACAAGGTTGTACAAGTGTGTACAAGGGTGTACAAGTATGTACAAGAATGTACAATTTTGTACAAGTGTGTACAAGTTTGTAAAAGATTGTACAAGTGTGTACAAGGGTGTACAAGTGTGTACAAGGTTGTACAAGTGTGTACAAGCTTGAACAAGTGTGTACAAGGTTGTACAAGTGTGTACAAGGTTGTACAAGTGTGTACAAGGTTGCACTAGTGTGTACAAGAGTGTACAATCGTGTACAAGCTTGTACAAGTGTGTACAAGGGTGTACAGGTTTGTACAAGGTTGTACAAGTGTGTACAAGGTTGTACAAGTGTGTACAAGGGTGTACAAGTTTGTACAAGTGTGTACAAGTTTGTACAAGTGTGTACAAGTTTGTACAAGTTTGTACAAATGTATACAAGGGTGTACAAAAGTGTACAAGGGTGCACAAGTTTGTACAAGGGTGTACAAGTGTGTACAAGCTTGTACAAGTGTGTACAAGGGTGTACAGGTTTGTACAATTTTGTACAAGTGTTTACAAGGGTGTACAAGTATGTACAAGAATGTACAAGTTTGTACAAGTGTGTACAAGTTTGTAAAAGGTTGTACATGTGTGTACAAGGGTGTACAAGTGTGTACAAGGGTGCACAAGTGTGTACAAGGGTGTACAATCGTGTACAAGCTTGTACAAGTGTGTACAAGGGTGTACAGGTTTGTACAAGGTTGTACAAGTGTGTACAAGGGTGTACAAATGTATACAAGGATGTAAAAGTTTGTACAAGTGTGTACAAGTTTGTACAAGGTTGTACAAGTAAGTACAAGTTTGTACAAGAATGTACAAGTGTGTACAAGGTTTTACAATTGTGTAAAAGGTTGTACAAGTGTGTACAAGGTTGTACAAGTGTGTACAAGCCTGTACAAGTGTGTACAAGGTTGTACAAGTGTGTACAAGCCTGTACAAGTGTGTACAAGGTTGTACAAGTGTGTACAAGGTTGTACAAGTGTGTACAAGGTTGTACAAGTGTGTACAAGCTTGTACAAGTGTGTACAAGCTTGTACAAGTGTGTACAAGGTTGTACAAGTGTGTACAAGGTTGTTCAAGTGTGTACATGTTTGTACAAGTGTGTTTAAGTTTGTACAAGGTTGTACAAATGTGTACAAGGGTGTACAAAAGTGTTCAAGGGTGCACAAGTTTGTACAAGGGTGTACAAGTGTGTACAAGCTTGTACAAGTGTGTACAAGCTTATACAAGTGTGTACAAGGGTGTACAGGTTTGTACAAGGTTGTACAAGTGTGTACAAGGGTGTACAAGTATGTACAAGAATGTAAAATTTTGTACAAGTGTGTACAAGGGTGTACAAGTGTGTACAAGGTTGTACAAGTGTGTACAAGGTTTTACAATTGTGTACAAGGTTGTACAAGTGTGTACAAGGTTGTACAAGTGTGTACGAGGTTGTACAAGTGTGTACAAGGTTGTACAAGTGTGTACAAGGTTGTACAAGTGTGTACAAGGTTGTACAAGTGTACACAAGTTTGTACAAGTGTGTACAAGTTTGTACAAGTGTGTACAAGTTTGTACAAGGTTGTACAAATGTGTACAAGGGTGTACAAAAGTGTACAAGGGTGCACAAGTTTGTACAAGGGTGTACAAGTGTGTACAAGCTTGTACAAGTGTGTACAAGCTTGTACAAGTGTGTACAAGCTTGTACAAGTGTGTACAAGGGTGTACAGGTTTGTACAAGGTTGTACAAGTGTGTACAAGGGTGTACAAGTATGTACAAGAATGTACAATTTTGTACAAGTGTGTACAAGTTTGTAAAAGGTTGTACAAGTGTGTACAAGGGTGTACAAGTGTACAAGGTTGTACAAGTGTGTACAAGCTTGAACAAAAGTGTACAAGGTTGTACAAGTGTGTACAAGGTTGTACAAGTGTGTACAAGGTTGCACAAGTGTGTACAAGAGTGTACAATCGTGTACAAGCTTGAACAAGTGTGTACAAGGGTGTACAGGTTTGTACAAGGTTGTACAAGTGTGTACAAGGTTGTACAAGTGTGTACAAGGGTGTACAAGTTTGTACAAGTGTGTACAAGTTTGTACAAGTGTGTACAAGTTTGTACAAGTTTGTACAAATGTATACAAGGGTGTACAAAAGTGTACAAGGGTGCACAAGTTTGTACAAGGGTGTACAAGTGTGTACAAGCTTGTACAAGTGTGTACAAGCTTGTACAAGTGTGTACAAGGGTGTCCAGGTTTGTACAATTTTGTACAAGTGTTTACAAGGGTGTACAAGTATGTACAAGAATGTACAAGTTTGTACAAGTGTGTACAAGTTTGTAAAAGGTTGTACATGTGTGTACAAGGGTGTACAAGTGTGTACAAGGGTGCACAAGTGTGTACAAGGGTGTACAATCGTGTACAAGGGTGTACAATCGTGTACAAGCTTGTACAAGTGTGTACAAGGGTGTACAGGTTTGTACAAGGTTGTACAAGTGTGTACAAGGGTGTACAAATGTATACAAGGATGTAAAAGTTTGTACAAGTGTGTACAAGTTTGTACAAGGTTGTACAAGTAAGTACAAGTTTGTACAAGAATGTACAAGTTTGTACAAGAATGTACAAGTGTGTACAAGGTTTTACAATTGTGTAAAAGGTTGTACAAGTGTGTACAAGGTTGTACAAGTGTGTACAAGCTTGTACAAGTGTGTACAAGGTTGTACAAGTGTGTACAAGGTTGTACAAGTGTATACAAGCTTGTACAAGTGTGTACAAGGTTGTACAAGTGTGTACAAGGTTGTACAAGTGTGTACAAGGTTGTACAAGTGTATACAAGCTTGTACAAGTTTGTACAAGGGTGTACAAGTGTGTACAAGCTTGTACAAGTGTGTACAAGCTTGTACAAGTGTGTACAAGCTTGTACAAGTGTGTACAAGGGTGTACAGGTTTGTACAAGGTTGTACAAGTGTGTACAAGGGTGTACAAGTATGTACAAGAATGTAAAATTTTGTACAAGTGTGTACAAGGGTGTACAAGTGTGTACAAGGTTGTACAAGTGTGTACAAGGGTGTACAAGTGTGTACAAGGTTGTACAAGTGTGTACAAGGTTTTACAATTGTGTACAAGGTTGTACAAGTGTGTACAAGGTTGTACAAGTGTGTACGAGGTTGTACAAGTGTGTACAAGGTTGTACAAGTGTGTACAAGGTTGTACAAGTGTGTACAAGTTTGTACAAGTGTGTACAAGTTTGTACAAGGTGGAACAAATAAGACATCCCTCTAAATAACAAGACATCCCTCCAAATAAGACATCCCTCTAAATAACAAGACATCCCTCTAAATAACAAGACATCCCTCTAATAAACTAGACATTCCGCTAAATATTAAGACATCCCTCTAAATAACAAGACATCCCTCCAAATACCAAGACATCCCTCTAAATATTAAGACATCCCTCCAAATAACAAGACAACCCTTTAAAAAACAAGACATCCCTCTAAATAACAAGACATCCCTCTAAATAACAAGACATCCCTCTAAATATTAAGACATCCCTCCAAATAACAAGACATCCCTCTAAATATTAAGACATCCCTCTAAATAACAAGACATCCCTCTAAATATTAAGACATCCCTTTAAATAACAAGACATCTCTCTAAATAACAAGACATCCCTCTAAATAACAAGTCATCCCACTAAATAACAAGACGTCCCTCTAAATAACAAGACATCCCTTTTAAATAACAAGACATTCCTCTAAATAACAAGACATCCCTCTAAATAACAAGACATCCCTCCAAATAAAAAGACATCCCTCTAAATAGCAAGACATCCCTCTAAATAACAAGACATCCCTCCAAATAACAAGATATCCCTCTAAAAAACAAGACATTCCTCCAAATAACAAGACTTCCCTCCAAATAAGAAGACATCCCTCTAAATAACAAGACATCCCTCTAAATAACAAGACATCCCTCTAAATACCAAGACAACCCTCTAAAAAACAAGACATCCCTCCAAATAACATGACAACCCTCTAAAAAACAAGACATCCCTCTAAATAAAAAGACATCTCTCCAAATAACAAGACATCCCTCTAAATAACAAGACATCCCACTAAAAAACAAGACATCCCTCTAAATATTAAGACATCCCTCTAAATAACAAGACATCCCTCCAAATATTAAGACATCCCTCTAAATAACAAGACATCCCTCTAAATAACAAGACATCCCTCTAATAAACTAGACATTCCGCTAAATATTAAGACATCCCTCTAAATAACAAGACATCCCTCTAAATAACAAGACATCCCTCCAAATATGAAGACATCCCTCTAAATAACAAGACATCCCTCTAAATAACAAGACATCCCTCTAAATAACAAGACATCTCTCTAAATATTAAGACATCCCTTCAAATAACAAGACATCCCTCTAAATAACAAGACATCCCTCTAAATAACAAGACATCCCTCTAAATAACAAGACATCCCTCTAAATAACAAGACATCCCTCTAAAAAACAAGACATCCCTCTAAATATTAAGACATCAATCTAAATAACAAGACATCTCTCCAAATAACAAGACAACCCTCTAAAAAACAAAAAAACCCTCTAAATAACAAGACATCTCTCTAAAAAACAAGACATCCCTCTAAATATCAAGACATCCCTCTAAATAACAAGACATCCATCTATATAACAAGACATTCCTCTAAATATTAAGACATCCCTCTAAATAACAAGACATACCTGTAAATAACAAGACATCCCTCTAAATAACAAGACATCCCATCTAAATTACAACACAACCCTCTAAAAAACAAGACATCCCTCCAAATAACAAGACAACCCTCTAAAAAACAAGACATCCCTCTAAATAACAAGACATCCCTCTAATAAACTAGACATTCCGCTAAATATTAAGACATCCCTCTAAATAACAAGACATCCCTCCAAATACCAAGACATCCCTCTAAATATTAAGACATCCCTCCAAATAACAAGAAAACCCTTTAAAAAACAAGACATCCCTCTAAATAACAAGACATTCCTCTAAATAACAAGACATCCCTCTAAATATTAAGACATCCCTCCAAATAACAAGACATCCCTCTAAATATTAAGACATCCCTCTAAATAACAAGACATCCCTCTAAATATTAAGACATCCCTTTAAATAACAAGACATCCCTCTAAATAACAAGACATCCCTCTAAATAACAAGACATCCCACTAAATAACAAGACGTCCCTCTAAATAACAAGACATCCCTTTAAAATAACAAGACATTCCTCTAAATAACAAGACATCCCTCTAAATAACAAGACATCCCTCCAAATAAAAAGACATCCCTCTAAATAGCAAGACATCCCTCTAAATAACAAGACATCCCTCCAAATAACAAGATATCCCTCTAAATAACAAGACATTCCTCCAAATAACAAGACTTCCCTCCAAATAAGAAGACATCCTTCTAAATAACAAGACATCCCTCTAAATAACAAGACATCCCTCTAAATACCAAGACATCCCTCCAAATAACAAGACAACCCTTTAAAAAACAAGACATCCCTCTAAATAACAAGACATCCCTCTAAATAACAAGACATCCCTCTAAATAACAAGACATCCCTCTAAATAACAAGACATCCCTCTAAATAACAAGACATCCCTCTAAAAAACAAGACATCCCTCTAAATATTAAGACATCAATCTAAATAACAAGACATCCCTCCAAATAACAAGACAACCCTCTAAAAAACAAAAAACCCTCTAAATAACAAGACATCTCTCTAAAAAACAAGACATCCCTCTAAATATCAAGACATCCCTCTAAATAACAAGACATCCATCTATATAACAAGACATTCCTCTAAATATTACGACAACCCTCTAAATAACAAGACATACCTGTAAATAACAAGACATCCCTCTAAATAACAAGACATCCCATCTAAATTACAACAGAACCCTCTAAAAAACAAGACATCCCTCCAAATAACAAGACAACCCTCTAAAAAACAAGACATCACTCTAAATAACAAGACATCCCTCTAAATAACAAGACATCCCTCTAATAAACTAGACATTCCGCTAAATATTAAGACATCCCTCTAAATAACAAGACATCCCTCTAAATACCAAGACATCCCTCTAAATATTAAGACATCCCTCCAAATAACAAGACAACCCTTTAAAAAACAAGACATCCCTCTAAATAACAAGACATCCCTCTAAATAACAAGACATCCCTCTAAATATTAAGACATCCCTTCAAATAACAAGACATCCCTCTAAATATTAAGACATCCCTCTAAATAACAAGACATCCCTCTAAATATTAAGACATCCCTTTAAATAACAAGACATCTCTCTATATAACAAGACATCCCTCTAAATAACAAGACATCCCACTAAATAACAAGACATCCCTCTAAATAACAAGACATCCCTTTTAAATAACAAGACATTCCTCTAAATAACAAGACATCCCTCTAAATAACAAGACATCCCTCCAAATAAAAAGACATCCCTCTAAATAGCAAGACATCCCTCTAATAAACAAGACATTCCGCTAAATATTAAGACATCCCTCTAAATAACAAGACATCCCTCTAAATATTAAGACATCCCTTTAAATAACAAGACATCTCTCTAAATAACAAGACATCCCTCTAAATAACAAGACAACCCTTTAAAAAACAAGACATCCCTCTAAATAACAAGACATCCCTCTAAATAACAAGACATCCCTCTAAATATTAAGACATCCCTTCAAATAACAAAACATCCCTCTAAATATTAAGACATCCCTCTAAATAACAAGACATCCCTCTAAATATTAAGACATCCCTTTAAATAACAAGACATCTCTCTAAATAACAAGACATCCCTCTAAATAACAAGACATCCCACTAAATAACAAGACATCCCTCTAAATATTAAGACATCCCTCTAAATAACAAGACATCCCTCCAAATATTAAGACATCCCTCTAAATAACAAGACATCCCTCTAAATAACAAGACATCCCTCTAATAAACTAGACATTCCGCTAAATATTAAGACATCCCTCTAAATAACAAGACATCCCTCCAAATACCAAGACATCCCTCTAAATATTAAGACATCCCTCCAAATAACAAGAAAACCCTTTAAAAAACAAGACATCCCTCTAAATAACAAGACATTCCTCTAAATAACAAGACATCCCTCTAAATATTAAGACATCCCTCCAAATAACAAGACATCCCTCTAAATATTAAGACATCCCTTTAAATAACAAGACATCCCTCTAAATAACAAGACATCCCTCTAAATAACAAGACATCCCACTAAATAACAAGACGTCCCTCTAAATAACAAGACATCCCTTTTAAATAACAAGGCATTCCTCTAAATAACAAGACATCCCTCTAAATAACAAGACATCCCTCCAAATAAAAAGACATCCCTCTAAATAGCAAGACATCCCTCTAAATAACAAGACATCCCTCCAAATAACAAGATATCCCTCTAAATAACAAGACATTCCTCCAAATAACAAGACTTCCCTCCAAATAAGAAGACATCCATCTAAATAACAAGACATCCCTCTAAATAACAAGACATCCCTCTAAATACCAAGACATCCCTCCAAATAACAAGACAACCCTTTAAAAAACAAGACATCCCTCTAAATAACAAGACATCCCTCTAAATAACAAGACATCCCTCTAAATAACAAGACATCCCTCTAAATAACAAGACATCCCTCTAAATAACAAGACATCCCTCTAAAAAACAAGACATCCCTCTAAATATTAAGACATCAATCTAAATAACAAGACATCCCTCCAAATAACAAGACAACCCTCTAAAAAACAAAAAAACCCTCTAAATAACAAGACATCTCTCTAAAAAACAAGACATCCCTCTAAATATCAAGACATCCCTCTAAATAACAAGACATCCATCTATATAACAAGACATTCCTCTAAATATTAAGACATCCCTCTAAATAACAAGACATACCTGTAAATAACAAGACATCCCTCTAAATACCAAGACATCCCTCTAAATATTAAGACATCCCTCCAAATAACAAGACAACCCTTTAAAAAACAAGACATCCCTCTAAATAACAAGACATCCCTCTAAATAACAAGACATCCCTCTAAATATTAAGACATCCCTTCAAATAACAAGACATCCCTCTAAATATTAAGACATCCCTCTAAATAACAAGACATCCCTCTAAATATTAAGACATCCCTTTAAATAACAAGACATCTCTCTAAATAACAAGACATCCTTCTAAATAACAAGACATCCCACTAAATAACAAGACATCCCTCTAAATAACAAGACATCCCTTTTAAATAACAAGACATTCCTCTAAATAACAAGACATCCCTCTAAATAACAAGACATCCCTCCAAATAAAAAGACATCCCTCTAAATAGCAAAACATCCCTATAATAAACAAGACATTCCGCTAAATATTAAGACATCCCTCTAAATAACAAGACATCCCTCTAAATATTAAGACATCCCTTTAAATAACAAGACATCTCTCTAAATAACAAGACATCCCTCTAAATAACAAGACAACCCTTTAAAAAACAAGACATCCCTCTAAATAACAAGACATCCCTCTAAATAACAAGACATCCCTCTAAATATTAAGACATCCCTTCAAATAACAAGACATCCCTCTAAATATTAAGACATCCCTTTAAATAACAAGACATCCCTCTAAATAACAAGACATCCCTCTAAATAACAAGACATCCCACTAAATAACAAGACGTCCCTCTAAATAACAAGACATCCCTTTAAAATAACAAGACATTCCTCTAAATAACAAGACATCCCTCTAAATAACAAGACATCCCTCCAAATAAAAAGACATCCCTCTAAATAGCAAGACATCCCTCTAAATAACAAGACATCCCTCCAAATAACAAGATATCCCTCTAAATAACAAGACATTCCTCCAAATAACAAGACTTCCCTCCAAATAAGAAGACATCCTTCTAAATAACAAGACATCCCTCTAAATAACAAGACATCCCTCTAAATACCAAGACATCCCTCCAAATAACAAGACAACCCTTTAAAAAACAAGACATCCCTCTAAATAACAAGACATCCCTCTAAATAACAAGACATCCCTCTAAATAACAAGACATCCCTCTAAATAACAAGACATCCCTCTAAATAACAAGACATCCCTCTAAAAAACAAGACATCCCTCTAAATATTAAGACATCAATCTAAATAACAAGACATCCCTCCAAATAACAAGACAACCCTCTAAAAAACAAAAAAACCCTCTAAATAACAAGACATCTCTCTAAAAAACAAGACATCCCTCTAAATATCAAGACATCCCTCTAAATAACAAGACATCCATCTATATAACAAGACATTCCTCTAAATATTAAGACATCCCTCTAAATAACAAGACATACCTGTAAATAACAAGACATCCCTCTAAATAACAAGACATCCCATCTAAATTACAACACAACCCTCTAAAAAACAAGACATCCCTCCAAATAACAAGACAACCCTCTAAAAAACAAGACATCACTCTAAATAACAAGACATCCCTCTAAATAACAAGACATCCCTCTAATAAACTAGACATTCCGCTAAATATTAAGACATCCCTCTAAATAACAAGACATCCCTCTAAATACCAAGACATCCCTCTAAATATTAAGACATCCCTCCAAATAACAAGACAACCCTTTAAAAAACAAGACATCCCTCTAAATAACAAGACATCCCTCTAAATAACAAGACATCCCTCTAAATATTAAGACATCCCTTCAAATAACAAGACATCCCTCTAAATATTAAGACATCCCTCTAAATAACAAGACATCCCTCTAAATATTAAGACATCCCTTTAAATAACAAGACATCTCTCTAAATAACAAGACATCCCTCTAAATAACAAGACATCCCACTAAATAACAAGACATCCCTCTAAATAACAAGACATCCCTTTTAAATAACAAGACATTCCTCTAAATAACAAGACATCCCTCTAAATAACAAGACATCCCTCCAAATAAAAAGACATTCCTCTAAATAGCAAGACATCCCTCTAATAAACAAGACATTCCGCTAAATATTAAGACATCCCTCTAAATAACAAGACATCCCTCTAAATATTAAGACATCCCTTTAAATAACAAGACATCTCTCTAAATAACAAGACATCCCTCTAAATAACAAGACAACCCTTTAAAAAACAAGACATCCCTCTAAATAACAAGACATCCCTCTAAATAACAAGACATCCCTCTAAATATTAAGACATCCCTTCAAATAACAAGACATCCCTCTAAATATTAAGACATCCCTCTAAATAACAAGACATCCCTCTAAATATTAAGACATCCCTTTAAATAACAAGACATCTCTCTAAATAACAAGACATCCCTCTAAATAACAAGACATCCCACTAAATAACAAGACATCCCTCTAAATATTAAGACATCCCTCTAAATAACAAGACATCCCTCCAAATATTAAGACATCCCTCTAAATAACAAGACATCCCTCTAAATAACAAGACATCCCTCTAATAAACTAGACATTCCGCTAAATATTAAGACATCCCTCTAAATAACAAGACATCCCTCCAAATACCAAGACATCCCTCTAAATATTAAGACATCCCTCCAAATAACAAGAAAACCCTTTAAAAAACAAGACATCCCTCTAAATAACAAGACATTCCTCTAAATAACAAGACATCCCTCTAAATATTAAGACATCCCTCCAAATAACAAGACATCCCTCTAAATATTAAGACATCCCTTTAAATAACAAGACATCCCTCTAAATAACAAGACATCCCTCTAAATAACAAGACATCCCACTAAATAACAAGACGTCCCTCTAAATAACAAGACATCCCTTTTAAATAACAAGACATTCCTCTAAATAACAAGACATCCCTCTAAATAACAAGACATCCCTCCAAATAAAAAGACATCCCTCTAAATAGCAAGACATCCCTCAAAATAACAAGACATCCCTCCAAATAACAAGATATCCCTCTAAATAACAAGACATTCCTCCAAATAACAAGACTTCCCTCCAAATAAGAAGACATCCATCTAAATAACAAGACATCCCTCTAAATAACAAGACATCCCTCTAAATACCAAGACATCCCTCCAAATAACAAGACAACCCTTTAAAAAACAAGACATCCCTCTAAATAACAAGACATCCCTCTAAATAACAAGACATCCCTCTAAATAACAAGACATCCCTCTAAATAACAAGACATCCCTCTAAATAACAAGACATCCCTCTAAAAAACAAGACATCCCTCTAAATATTAAGACATCAATCTAAATAACAAGACAACCCTCCAAATAACAAGACAACCCTCTAAAAAACAAAAAAACCCTCTAAATAACAAGACATCTCTCTAAAAAACAAGACATCCCTCTAAATATCAAGACATCCCTCTAAATAACAAGACATCCATCTATATAACAAGACATTCCTCTAAATATTAAGACATCCCTCTAAATAACAAGACATACCTGTAAATAACAAGACAACCCTCTAAAAAACAAGACATCACTCTAAATAACAAGACATCCCTCTAAATAACAAGACATCCCTCTAATAAACTAGACATTCCGCTAAATATTAAGACATCCCTCTAAATAACAAGACATCCCTCTAAATACCAAGACATCCCTCTAAATATTAAGACATCCCTCCAAATAACAAGACAACCCTTTAAAAAACAAGACATCCCTCTAAATAACAAGACATCCCTCTAAATAACAAGACATCCCTCTAAATATTAAGACATCCCTTCAAATAACAAGACATCCCTCTAAATATTAAGACATCCCTCTAAATAACAAGACATCCCTCTAAATATTAAGACATCCCTTTAAATAACAAGACATCTCTCTAAATAACAAGACATCCCTCTAAATAACAAGACATCCCACTAAATAACAAGACATCCCTCTAAATAACAAGACATCCCTTTTAAATAACAAGACATTCCTCTAAATAACAAGACATCCCTCTAAATAACAAGACATCCCTCCAAATAAAAAGACATCCCTTCAAATAACAAGACATCCCTCTAAATATTAAGACATCCCTCTAAATAACAAGACATCCCTCTAAATATTAAGACATCCCTTTAAATAACAAGACATCTCTCTAAATAACAAGACATCCCTCTAAATAACAAGACATCCCACTAAATAACAAGACATCCCTCTAAATAACAAGACATCCCTTTTAAATAACAAGACATTCCTCTAAATAACAAGACATCCCTCTAAATATTAAGACATCCCTCTTAATAACAAGACATCCCTCCAAATAAAAAGACATCCCTCTAAATAGCAAGACATCCCTCTAATAAACAAGACATTCCGCTAAATATTAAGACATCCCTCTAAATAACAAGACATCCCTCTAAATAACAAGACATCCCTCTAAATATTAAGACATCCCTTCAAATAACAAGACATCCCTCTAAATATTAAGACATCCCTCTAAATAACAAGACATTCCGCTAAATATTAAGACATCCCTCTAAATAACAAGACATCCCTCTAAATATTAAGACATCCCTTTAAATAACAAGACATCTCTCTAAATAACAAGACATCCCTCTAAATAACAAGACAACCCTTTAAAAAACAAGACATCCCTCTAAATAACAAGACATCCCTCTAAATAACAAGACATCCCTCTAAATATTAAGACATCCCTTCAAATAACAAGACATCCCTCTAAATATTAAGACATCCCTCTAAATAACAAGACATCCCTCTAAATATTAAGACATCCCTTTAAATAACAAGACATCTCTCTAAATAACAAGACATCCCTCTAAATAACAAGACATCCCACTAAATAACAAGACATCCCTCTAAATAACAAGACATCCCTTTTAAATAACAAGACATTCCTCTAAATAACAAGACATTCCTCTAAATAACAAGACATCCCTCTAAATAACAAGACATCCCTCCAAATAAAAAGACATCCCTCTAAATAGCAAGACATCCCTCTAATAAACAAGACATTCCGCTAAATATTAAGACATCCCTCTAAATAACAAGACATCCCATCTAAATTACAAGAAAACCCTCTAAAAAACAAGACAACCCTCTAAAAAACAAGACATCCCTCTAAATAAAAAGACATCTTAGACACAAGTGTGTACAAGGTGTACAAGTGTGTACAAGGTTGTACAAGTGTGTACAAGTGTGTACAAGTTTGTACAAGTGTGTACAAGTTTGTACAAGTGTGTACAAGTTTGTACAAGGTTGTACAAGGTTGTACAAGTGTGTACAAGGTTTTACAATTGTGTACAAGGTTGTACAAGTGTGTACAAGGTTGTACAAGTGTGTACGAGGTTGTACAAGTGTGTACAAGGTTGTACAAGTGTGTACAAGGTTGTACAAGTGTGTACAAGTTTGTACAAGTGTGTACAAGTTTGTACAAGGTTGTACAAATAAGACATCCCTCTAAATAACAAGACATCCCTCCAAATAAGACATCCCTCTAAATAACAAGACATCCCTCTAAATAACAAGACATCCCTCTAATAAACTAGACATTCCGCTAAATATTAAGACATCCCTCTAAATAACAAGACATCCTTCCAAATACCAAGACATCCCTCTAAATATTAAGACATCCCTCCAAATAACAAGACAACCCTTTAAAAAACAAGACATCCCTCTAAATAACAAGACATCCCTCTAAATAACAAGACATCCCTCTAAATATTAAGACATCCCTCCAAATAACAAGACATCCCTCTAAATATTAAGACATCCCTCTAAATAACAAGACATCCCTCTAAATATTAAGACATCTCTTTAAATAACAAGACATCTCTCTAAATAACAAGACATCCCTCTAAATAACAAGACATCCCACTAAATAACAAGACGTCCCGCTAAATAACAAGACATCCCTTTTAAATAACAAGACATTCCTCTAAATAACAAGACATCCCTCTAAATAACAAGACATCCCTCCAAATAAAAAGACATCCCTCTAAATAGCAAGACATCCCTCTAAATAACAAGACATCCCTCCAAATAACAAGATATCCCTCTAAATAACAAGACATTCCTCCAAATAACAAGACTTCCCTCCAAATAAGAAGACATCCCTCTAAATAACAAGTCATCCCTCTAAATAACAAGACATCCCTCTAAATACCAAGACAACCCTCTAAATAACAAGACATCCCTCTAAATAACAAGACATCCCTCTAAAAAACAAGACATCCCTCTAAATATTAAGACATCAATCTAAATAACAAGACATCTCTCCAAATAACAAGACAACCCTCTAAAAAACAAAAAAAACCCTCTAAATAACAAGACATCCCTCTAAATAACAAGACATCCCACTAAAAAACAAGACATCCCTCTAAATATTAAGACATCCCTCTAAATAACAAGACATCCCTCCAAATATTAAGACATCCCTCTAAATAACAAGACATCCCTCTAAATAACAAGACATCCCTCTAATAAACTAGACATTCCGCTAAATATTAAGACATCCCTCTAAATAACAAGACATCCCTCCAAATACCAAGACATCCCTCTAAATATTAAGACATCCCTCCAAATAACAAGAAAACCCTTTAAAAAACAAGACATCCCTCTAAATAACAAGACATCCCTCTAAATAACAAGACATCCCTCTAAATATTAAGACATCCCTCCAAATAACAAGACATCCCTCTAAATATTAAGACATCCCATTAAATAACAAGACATCCCTCTAAATATTAAGACATCCCTTTAAATAACAAGACATCTCTCTAAATAACAAGACATCCCTCTAAATAACAAGACATCCCACTAAATAACAAGACGTCCCTCTAAATAACAAGACATCCCTTTTAAATAACAAGACATTCCTCTAAATAACAAGACATCCCTCTAAATAACAAGACATCCCTCCAAATAAAAAGACATCCCTCTAAATAGCAAGACATCCCTCTAAATAACAAGACATCCCTCCAAATAACAAGATATCCCTCTAAATAACAAGACATTCCTCCAAATAACAAGACTTCCCTCCAAATAAGAAGACATCCCTCTAAATAACAAGACATCCCTCTAAATAACAAGACATCCCTCTAAATACCAAGACATCCCTCTAAATATTAAGACATCCCTCTAAATAACAAGACAACCCTTTAAAAAACAAGACATCCCTCTAAATAACAAGACATCCCTCTAAATAACAAGACATCCCTCTAAATATTAAGACATCCCTTCAAATAACAAGACATCCCTCTAAATATTAAGACATCCCTCTAAATAACAAGGCATCCCTCTAAATATTAAGACATCCCTTTAAAAAACAAGACATCTCTCTAAATAACAAGACATCCCTCTAAATAACAAGACATCCCTCTAAATATTAAGACATCCCTCCAAATAACAAGACATCCCTCTAAATATTAAGACATCCCTCTAAATAACAAGACATCCCTCTAAATATTAAGACATCCCTTTAAATAACAAGACATCTCTCTAAATAACAAGACATCCCTCTAAATAACAAGACATCCCACTAAATAACAAGACATCCCTCTAAATAACAAGACATCCCTTTTAAATAACAAGACATTCCTCTAAATAACAAGAAATCCCTCAAAATAGCAAGACATCCCTCTAAATATTAAGACATCCCTTCAAATAACAAGACATCCCTCTAAATAACAAGACATCCCTCTAAATAACAAGACATCCCTCTAAATAAAAAGACATCCCTCTAAATAACTACACATCCCTCCAAATACCAAGACATCCCTCTAAATAACAAGACATCCCTCTAAATAAAAAGACATCCCTCTAAATAACTAGACATCCCTCCAAATACCAAGACATCCCTCTAAATAACAAGACATCCCTCTAAATAACAAGACATACCTCCAAATAACAAGACATCCCTCTAAATTATAAGACATCCCTCTTAATAACAAGCATCCCTCCAAATAACAAGACATCCCTCTAAATAACAAGACATCCCTCCAAATATGAAGACATCCCTCCAAATATGAAGACATCCCTCTAAATAACAAGACATCCCTCTAAATAACAAGACATCCCTCTAAATAACAAGACATCTCTCTAAATATTAAGACATCCCTTCAAATAACAAGACATCCCTCTAAATAACAAGACATCCCTCTAAATAACAAGACATCCCTCTAAATAACAAGACATCCCTCTAAATAACAAGACATCCCTCTAAATAACAAGACATCCCTTTTAAATAACAAGACATTCCTCTAAATAACAAGACATCCCTCTAAATAACAAGACATCCCTCCAAATAAAAAGACATCCCTCTAAATATTAAGACATCAATCTAAATAACAAGACATCCCTCCAAATAACAAGACAACCCTCTAAAAAACAAAAAAACCCTCTAAATAAAAAGACATCTCTCTAAAAAACAAGACATCCCTCTAAATATCAAGACATCCCTCTAAATAACAAGACATCCATCTATATAACAAAACATTCCTCTAAATATTAAGACATCCCTCTAAATAACAAGACATACCTGTAAATAACAAGACATCCCTCTAAATAACAAGACATCCCATCTAAATTACAAGACAACCCTCTAAAAAACAAGACATCCCTTAAGACATTCCGCTAAATATTAAGACATCCCTCTAAATAACAAGACATCCCTCTAAATACCAAGACATCCCTCTAAATATTAAGACATCCCTCCAAATAACAAGACAACCCTTTAAAAAACAAGACATCCCTCTAAATAACAAGACATCCCTCTAAATAACAAGACATCCCTCTAAATAACAAGACATCCCTCTAAATAACAAGACATCCCTCTAAATATTAAGACATCCCTTCAAATAACAAGACATCCCTCTAAATATTAAGACATCCCTCTAAATAACAAGACATCCCTCTAAATATTAAGACATCCCTTTAAATAACAAGACATCTCTCTAAATAACAAGACATCCCTCTAAATAACAAGACATCCCACTAAATAACAAGACATCCCTCTAAATAACAAGACATCCCTTTTAAATAACAAGACATTCCTCTAAATAACAAGACATCCCTCTAAATAACAAGACATCCCTCCAAATAAAAAGACATCCCTCTAAATAGCAAGACATCCCTCTAATAAACAAGACATTCCGCTAAATATTAAGACATCCCTCTAAATATTAAGACATCCCTTTAAATAACAAGACATCTCTCTAAATAACAAGACATCCCTCTAAATAACAAGACATCCCACTAAATAACAAGACATCCCTCTAAATAACAAGACATCCCTTTTAAATAACAAGACATTCCTCTAAATAACAAGACATCCCTCTAAATAACAAGACATCCCTCCAAATAAAAAGACATCCCTCTAAATAGCAAGACATCCCTCTAATAAACAAGACATTCCGCTAAATATTAAGACATCCCTCTAAATAACAAGACATCCCATCTAAATTACAAGACAACCCTCTAAAAAACAAGACATCCCTCCAAATAACAAGACAACCCTCTAAAAAACAAGACATCCCTCTAAATAAAAAGACATCTCTCCAAATAACAAGACATCCCTCTAAATAACAAGACATCCCATCTAAATTACAAGACAACCCTCTAAAAAACAAGACATCCCTCTAAATAACAAGACATCCCTCTAAATAACAAGACATCCCTCTAAATATTAAGACATCCCTCCAAATAACAAGACATCCCTCTAAATATTAAGACATCCCTCTAAATAACAAGACATCCCTCTAAATATTAAGACATCCCTTTAAATAACAAGACATCTCTCTAAATAACAAGACATCCCTCTAAATAACAAGACATCCCACTAAATAACAAGACGTCCCTCTAAATAACAAGACATCCCTTTTAAATAACAAGACATTCCTCTAAATAACAAGACATCCCTCTAAATAACAAGACATCCCCCCAAATAAAAAGACATCCCTCTAAATAGCAAGACATCCCTCTAAATAACAAGACATCCCTCCAAATAACAAGATATCCCTCTAAATAACAAGACATTCCTCCAAATAACAAGACTTCCCTCCAAATAAGAAGACATCCCTCTAAATAACAAGACATCCCTCTAAATAACTAGACATCCCTCTAAATACCAAGACATCCCTCTAAATATTAAGACATCCCTCCAAATAACAAGACAACCCTTTAAAAAACAAGACATCCCTCTAAATAACAAGACATCCCTCTAAATAACAAGACATCCCTCTAAATATTAAGACATCCCTTCAAATAACAAGACATCCCTCTAAATATTAAGACATCCCTCTAAATAACAAGACATCCCTCTAAATATTAAGACATCCCTTTAAATAACAAGACATCTCTCTAAATAACAAGACATCCCTCTAAATAACAAGACATCCCTCTAAATATTAAGACATCCCTCCAAATAACAAGACATCCCTCTAAATATTAAGACATCCCTCTAAATAACAAGACATCCCTCTAAATATTAAGACATCCCTTTAAATAACAAGACATCTCTCTAAATAACAAGACATCCCTCTAAATAACAAGACATCTCACTAAAAAACAAGACATCCCTCTAAATAACAAGACATCTCTTTTAAATAACAAGACATTCCTCTAAATAACAAGACATCCCTCTAAATAACAAGACATCCCTCCAAATAACAAGAAATCCCTCAAAAAAGCAAGACATCCCTCTAAATATTAAGACATCCCTTCAAATAACAAGACATCCCTCTAAATAACAAGACATCCCTCTAAATAACAAGACATCCCTCTAAATAAAAAGACATCCCTCTAAATAACTAGACATCCCTCCAAATACCAAGACATCCCTCTAAATAACAAGACATCCCTCTAAATAACAAGACATACCTCCAAATAACGAAACATCCCTCTAAATTATAAGACATCCCTCTTAATAACAAGCATCCCTCCAAATAACAAGACATCCCTCTAAATAACAAGACATCCCTCCAAATATGAAGACATCCCTCTAAATAACAAGACATCCCTCTAAATAACAAGACATCCCTCTAAATAACAAGACATCTCTCTAAATATTAAGACATCCCTTCAAATAACAAGACATCCCTCTAAATAACAAGACATCCCTCTAAATAACAAGACATCCCTCTAAATAACAAGACATCCCTCTAAATAACAAGACATCCCTCTAAAAAACAAGACATCCCTCTAAATATCAAGACATCCCTCTAAATAACAAGACATCCATCTATATAACAAGACATTCCTCTAAATATTAAGACATCCCTCTAAATAACAAGACATACCTGTAAATAACAAGACATCCCTCTAAATAACAAGACATCCCATCTAAATTACAAGACATCAATCTAAATAACAAGACATCCCTTAAAATAACAAGACAACCCTCTAAAAAACAAAAAAACCCTTTAAATAACAAGACATCTCTCTAAAAAACAAGACATCCCTCTAAATATCAAGACATCCCTCTAAATAACAAGACATCCATCTATATAACAAGACATTCCTCTAAATATTAAGACATCCCTCTAAATAACAAGACATACCTGTAAATAACAAGACATCCCTCTAAATAACAAGACATCCCATCTAAATTACAAGACAACCCTCTAAAAAACAAGACATCCCTCCAAATAACAAGACAACCCTCTAAAAAACAAGACATCCCTCTAAATAACAAGACATCCCTCTAAATAACAAGACATCACTCTAAATATTAAGACATCCCTCCAAATAACAAGACAACCCTTTAAAAAACAAGACATCCCTCTAAATAACAAGACATCCCTCTAAATAACAAGACATCCCTCTAAATATTAAGACATCCCTTCAAATAACAAGACATCCCTCTAAATATTAAGACATCCCTCTAAATAACAAGACATCCCTCTAAATATTAAGACATCCCTTTAAATAACAAGACATCTTTTTAAATAACAAGACATCCCTCTAAATAACAAGACATCCCACTAAATAACAAGACATCCCTCTAAATAAAAAGACATCTTAGGCACAAGTGTGTACAAGGTTGTACAAGTGTGTACAAGGTTGTACAAGTGTGTACAAGGGTGTACAAGTTTGTACAAGTGTGTACAAGTTTGTACAAGTGTGTACAAGTTTGTACAAGGTTGTACTAATGTATACAAGGGTGTACAAAAGTGTACAAGGGTGCACAAGTTTGTACAAGGGTGTACAAGTGTGTACAAGCTTGTAGAAGTGTGTACAAGCTTGTACAAGTGTGTACAAGGCTGTACAGGTTTGTACAAGGTTGTACAAGTGTTTACAAGGGAGTACAAGTATGTACAAGAATGTACAAGTTTGTACAAGTGTGTACAAGTGTGTACAAGGTTGTACAAGTGTGTACAAGGTTGTACAAGTGTGTACAAGGTTGAACAAGTGTGTACAAAGGTGTACAAGTGTGTACAAGGTTGTACAAGTGTGTACAAGGTTGTACAAGTGTGTACAAGGTTGTACAAGTGTGTACAAGGTTGTACAAGTGTGTACAAGGTTGTACAAGTGTGTACAAGGTTGTACAAGTGTGTACAAGGTTGTACAAGGTTGTACAATTGTGTACAAGGTTGTACAAGTGTGTACAAGGTTGTACAAGTGTGTAAAAGGGTTGTTATTTAGTGTGTAAAGTTTGTACAAGGGTGTACAAGTGTGTACAAGCTTGTACAAGTGTGTACAAGCTTGTACAAGGGTTTACAGGTTTGTACAAGGTTGTACAAGTGTGTACAAGGGTGTACAAGTATGTACAAGAATGTACAAGTTTGTACAAGTGTGTACAAGGGTGTACAAGTATGTACAAGAATGTACAAGTTTGTACAAGTGTGTACAAGGATGTACAAATGTGTACAAGGATGTAAAAGTTTGTACAAGTGTGTACAAGTTTGTACAAGGTTGTACAAGGTTGTACAAGTGTGTACAAGGTTGTACAAGGTTGTACAAGGTTGTACAAGTGTGTACAAGGTTGTACAAGTGTGTACAAGGTTGTACAAGTGTGTACAAGGTTGTACAAGTGTGTACAAGGTTGTACAAGTTTGTACAAGTGTGTACAAGGGTGTACAAATGTGTACAAGGATGTAAAAGTTTGTACAAGTGTGTACAAGTTTGTACAAGGTTGTACAAGGTTGTACAAGTGTGTACAAGGTTGTACAAGTTTTTACAAGGTTGTACAAGTGTGTACAAGGTTGTACAAGTGTGTACAAGGTGTACAAGTGTGTACAAGGTTGTACAAGTGTGTACAAGGTTGTACAAGGTTGTACAATTGTGTACAAGGTTGTACAAGTGTGTACAAGGTTGTACAAGTGTGTACAAGGTTGTACAAGTGTGTACAAGGGTGTACAAGTTTGTACAAGTGTGTACAAGGTTGTACAAGTGTGTACAAGGGTGTACAAGTTTGTACAAGTGTGTACAAGTTTGTACAATTGTGTACAAGTTTGTACAAGGTTGTACAAATGTATACAAGGGTGCACAAGTGTGTACAAGGGTGTACAATCGTGTACAAGCTTGTACAAGTGTGTACAAGGGTGTACAGGTTTGTACAAGGTTGTACAAGTGTGTACAAGGGTGTACAAATGTGTACAAGGATGTAAAAGTTTGTACAAGTGTGTACAAGTTTGTACAAGGTTGTTCAAGTAAGTACAAGTTTGTACAAGAATGTACAAGTGTGTACAAGGTTTTACAATTGTGTAAAAGGTTGTACAAGTGTGTACAAGGTTGTACAAGCGTGTACAAGGTTGTACAAGCGTGTACAAGGTTGTACAAGTGTGTACAAGGTTGTACAAGTGTGTACAAGGTTGTACAAGTGTGTACAAGTTTGTTCAAGTGTGTACAAGTTTGTACAAGGTTGTACAAATGTGTACAAGGGTGTACAAAAGTGTACAAGGGTGCACAAGTTTGTACAAGGGTGTACAAGTGTGTACAAGCTTGTACAAGTGTGTACAAGCTTGTACAAGGGTTTACAGGTTTGTACAAGGTTGTACAAGTGTGTACAAGGGTGTACAAGTATGTACAAGAATGTACAAGTTTGTACAAGTGTGTACAAGGGTGTACAAGTATGTACAAGAATGTACAAGTTTGTACAAGTGTGTACAAGGATGTACAAATGTGTACAAGGATGTAAAAGTTTGTACAAGCGTGTACAAGTTTGTACAAGGTTGTACAAGGTTGTACAAGTGTGTACAAGGTTGTACAAGTGTGTACAAGGTTGTACAAGTGTGTACAAGTTTGTACAAGTGTGTACAAGTTTGTACAAGGTTGTACAAATGTGTACAAGGGTGTACAAAAGTGTACAAGGGTGCACAAGTTTGTACAAGGGTGTACAAGTGTGTACAAGGGTGTACAGGTTTGTACAAGGTTGTACAAGTGTTTACAAGGTTGTACAAGTGTGTACAAGGTTGCACAAGTGTGTACAAGAGTGTACAATCGTGTACAAGCTTGTACAAGTGTGTACAAGGGTGTAAAGGTTTGTACAAGGTTGTACAAGTGTGTACAAGGTTTTACAATTGTGTACAAGGTTGTACAAGTGTGTACAAGGTTGTACAACAGTGTACAAGTTTGTACAAGTGTGTACAAGCTTGTACAAGTGTGTACAAGGTTGTACAAGTGTGTACATGGTTGTTCAAGTGTGTACATGTTTGTACAAGTGTGTTTAAGTTTGTACAAGGTTGTACAAATGTGTACAAGGGTGTACAAAAGTGTACAAGGGTGCACAAGTTTGTACAAGGGTGTACAAGTGTGTACAAGCTTGTACAAGTGTGTACAAGGGTGTACAGGTTTGTACAAGGTTGTACAAATGTGTACAAGGATGTACAAGTATGTACAAGAATGTACAATTTTGTACAAGTGTGTACAAGTTTGTAAAAGGTTGTACAAGTGTGTACAAGGGTGAACAAGTGTGTACAAGGTTGTACAAGTGTGTACAAGCTTGTACAAGTGTGTACAAGGGTGTACAAGTGTGTACAAGGTTGTACAAGTGTGTACAAGGTTGTACAAGGTTGTACAAGTGTGTACAAGGTTGTACAAGTGTGTACAAGGTTGTACAAGTGTGTACAAGGTTGTATAAGTGTGTACAAGGTTGTACAAGTGTGTACAAGGTTGTACAAGTGTGTACAAGTTTGTTCAAGTGTGTACAAGTTTGTACAAGGTTGTACAAATGTGTACAAGGGTGTACAAAAGTGTACAAGGGTGCACAAGTTTGTACAAGGGTGTACAAGTGTGTACAAGTTTGTACAAGTGTGTACAAGCTTGTACAAGGGTTTACAGGTTTGTACAAGGTTGTACAAGTGTGTACAAGGGTGTACAAGTATGTACAAGAATGTACAAGTTTGTACAAGTGTGTACAAGGGTGTACAAGTATGTACAAGAATGTACAAGTTTGTACAAGTGTGTACAAGGGTGTACAAATGTGTACAAGAATGTACAAGTTTGTACAAGTGTGTACAAGGGTGTACAAATGTGTACAAGGATGTAAAAGTTTGTACAAGTGTGTACAAGTTTGTAGTAGGTTGTACAAGGTTGTACAAGTGTGTACAAGGTTGTACAAGTGTATACAAGGTTGTACAAGTGTGTACAAGGTTGTACAAGTGTGTACAAGGTTGTACAAGTGTGTACAAGGTTGTACAAGTGTGTACAAGGGTTCACAAGTGTGTACAAGGGTGTACAATCGTGTACAAGCTTGTACAATCGTGTACAAGCTTGTACAAGTGTGTACAAGGGTTTACAGGTTTGTACAAGGTTGTACAAGTGTGTACAAGGGTGTACAAATGTGTACAAGGATGTAAAAGTTTATACAAGTGTGTACAAGTTTGTACAAGGTTGTTTAAGTGTGTACAATGTTTTACAATTGTGTACAAGGTTGTACAAGTGTGTACAAGGTTGTACAAGTGTGTACAAGGATGTACAAGTGTGTACAAGGTTGTACAAGTGTGTACAAGTTTGTACAAGTGTGTACAAGTTTGTACAAGGTTGTACAAATGTGTACAAGGGTGTACAAAAGTGTACAAGGGTGCACAAGTTTGTACAAGGGTGTACAAGTGTGTACAAGGGTGTACAGGTTTGTACAAGGTTGTACAAGTGTGTACAAGCTTGAACAAGTGTGTACAAGGTTGTACAAGTGTTTACAAGGTTGTACAAGTGTGTACAAGGTTGCACAAGTGTGTACAAGGTTGCACAAGTGTGTACAAGAGTGTACAATCGTGTACAAGCTTGTACAATTGTGTACAAGGGTGTAGAGGTTTGTACAAGGTTGTACAAGTGTGTACAAGGTTTTACAATTGTGTACAAGGTTGTACAAGTGTGTACAAGGTTGTACAAGTGTGTACAAGGTTGTACAAGTGTGTACAAGCTTGTACAAGTGTGTACAAGGTTGTACAAGTGTGTACATGGTTGTTCAAGTGTGTACATGTTTGTACAAGTGTGTTTAAGTTTGTACAAGGTTGTACAAATGTGTACAAGGGTGTACAAAAGTGTACAAGGGTGCACAAGTTTGTACAAGGGTGTACAATGGTGTACAGGTTTGTACTAGGTTGTACAAATGTGTACAAGGATGTACAAGTATGTACAAGAATGTACAATTTTGTACAAGTGTGTACAAGTTTGTAAAAGGTTGTACAAGTGTGTACAAGGGTGAACAAGTGTGTACAAGGTTGTACAAGTGTGTACAAGCTTGTACAAGTGTGTACAAGCTTGTACAAGTGTGTACAAGCTTGTACAAGTGTGTACAAGGGTGTACAAGTGTGTACAAGGTTGTACAAGTTTTTACAAGGTTGTACAAGTGTGTACAAGGTTGTACAAGTGTGTACAAGGTTGTACAAGTGTGTACAAGGTTGTACAAGTGTGTACAAGGTTGTACAAGGTTGTACAATTGTGTACAAGGTTGTACAAGTGTGTACAAGGTTGTACAAGTGTGTACAAGGTTGTACAAGTGTGTACAAGGGTGTACAAGTTTGTACAAGTGTGTACAAGGTTGTACAAGTGTGTACAAGGGTGTACAAGTTTGTACAAGTGTGTACAAGTTTGTACAATTGTGTACAAGTTTGTACAAGGTTGTACAAATGTATACAAGGGTGCACAAGTGTGTACAAGGGTGTACAATCGTGTACAAGCTTGTACAAGTGTGTACAAGGGTGTACAGGTTTGTACAAGGTTGTACAAGTGTGTACAAGGGTGTACAAATGTGTACAAGGATGTAAAAGTTTGTACAAGTGTGTACAAGTTTGTACAAGGTTGTACAAGTAAGTACAAGTTTGTACAAGAATGTACAAGTGTGTACAAGGTTTTACAATTGTGTAAAAGGTTGTACAAATGTGTACAAGGTTGTACAAGCGTGTACAAGGTTGTACAAGTGTGTACAAGGTTGTACAAGTGTGTACAAGGTTGTACAAGTGTGTACAAGTTTGTTCAAGTGTGTACAAGTTTGTACAAGGTTGTACAAATGTGTACAAGGGTGTACAAAAGTGTACAAGGGTGCACAAGTTTGTACAAGGGTGTACAAGTGTGTACAAGCTTGTACAAGTGTGTACAAGCTTGTACAAGGGTTTACAGGTTTGTACAAGGTTGTACAAGTGTGTACAAGGGTGTACAAGTATGTACAAGAATGTACAAGTTTGTACAAGTGTGTACAAGGGTGTACAAGTATGTACAGGAATGTACAAGTTTGTACAAGTGTGTACAAGGATGTACAAATGTGTACAAGGATGTAAAAGTTTGTACAAGTGTGTACAAGTTTGTACAAGGTTGTACAAGGTTGTACAAGTGTGTACAAGGTTGTACAAGTGTGTACAAGGTTGTACAAGTGTGTACAAGGTTGTACAAGTGTGTACAAGGTTGTACAAGTGTGTACAAGGGTGCACAAGTGTGTACAAGGGTGTACAATCGTGTACAAGCTTGTACAATCGTGTACATGCTTGTTTTAAGTTTGTACAAGGGTTTACAGGTTTGTACAAGGTTGTACAAGTGTGTACAAGGGTGTACAAGTATGTACAAGGGTGTACAAGTATGTACAAGAATGTACAAGTTTGTACAAGTGTGTACAAGGGTGTACAAATGTGTACAAGGAAGTAAAAGTTTGTACAAGTGTGTACAAGTTTGTACAAGGTTGTACAAGGTTGTACAAGTGTGTACAAGGTTGTACAAGTGTGTACAAGGTTGTACAAGTGTGTACAAGTTTGTACAAGTGTGTACAAGTTTGTACAAGGTTGTACAAATGTGTACAAGGGTGTACAAAAGTGTACAAGGGTGCACAAGTTTGTACAAGGGTGTACAAATGTATACAAGGATGTAAAAGTTTGTACAAGTGTGTACAAGTTTGTACAAGGTTGTACAAGTAAGTACAAGTTTGTACAAGAATGTACAAGTGTGTACAAGGTTTTACAATTGTGTAAAAGGTTGTACAAGTGTGTACAAGCTTGTACAAGTGTGTACAAGGTTGTACAAGTGTGTACAAGGTTGTACAAGTGTGTACAAGCTTGTACAAGTGTGTACAAGGTTGTACAAGTGTGTACAAGGTTTTTCAAGTGTGTACATGTTTGTACAAGTGTGTTTAAGTTTGTACAAGGTTGTACAAATGTGTACAAGGGTGTACAAAAGTGTTCAAGGGTGCACAAGTTTGTACAAGGGTGTACAAGTGTGTACAAGCTTGTACAAGTGTGTACAAGCTTGTACAAGTGTGTACAAGCTTGTACAAGTGTGTATAAGGGTGTACAAGTGTGTACAAGGTTGTACAAGTTTGTACAAGGTTTTACAATTGTGTACAAGGTTGTACAAGTGTGTACAAGGTTGTACAAGTGTGTACGAGGTTGTACAAGTGTGTACAAGGTTGTACAAGTGTGTACAAGGTTGTACAAGTGTGTACAAGGTTGTACAAGTGTACACAAGTTTGTACAAGTGTGTACAAGTTTGTACAAGTGTGTACAAGTTTTTACAAGGTTGTACAAATGTGTACAAGGGTGTACAAAAGTGTACAAGGGTGCACAAGTTTGTACAAGGGTGTACAAGTGTGTACAAGCTTGTACAAGTGTGTACAAGCTTGTACAAGTGTGTACAAGCTTGTACAAGTGTGTACAAGGGTGTACAGGTTTGTACAAGGTTGTACAAGTGTGTACAAGGGTGTACAAGTATGTACAAGAATGTACAATTTTGTACAAGTGTGTACAAGTTTGTAAAAGGTTGTACAAGTGTGTACAAGGGTGTACAAGTGTGTACAAGGTTGTACAAGTGTGTACAAGCTTGAACAAGTGTGTACAAGGTTGTACAAGTGTGTACAAGGTTGTACAAGTGTGTACAAGTTTGCACAAGTGTGTACAAGAGTGTACAATCGTGTACAAGCTTGTACAAGTGTGTACAAGGGTGTACAGGTTTGTACAAGGTTGTACAATTGTGTAAAAGGTTGTACAAGTGTGTACAAGGGTGTACAAGTTTGTACAAGTGTGTACAAGTTTGTACAAGTGTGTACATGTTTGTACAAGTTTGTACAAATGTATACAAGGGTGTACAAAAGTGTACAAGGGTGCACAAGTTTGTACAAGGGTGTACAAGTGTGTACAAGCTTGTACAAGTGTGTACAAGCTTGTACAAGTGTGTACAAGGGTGTACAGGTTTGTACAATTTTGTACAAGTGTTTACAAGGGTGTACAAGTATGTACAAGAATGTACAAGTTTGTACAAGTGTGTACAAGTTTGTAAAAGGTTGTACATGTGTGTACAAGGGTGTACAAGTGTGTACAAGGGTGCACAAGTGTGTACAAGGGTGTACAATCGTGTACAAGCTTGTACAAGTGTGTACAAGGGTGTACAGGTTTGTACAAGGTTGTACAAGTGTGTACAAGGGTGTACAAATGTATACAAGGATGTAAAAGTTTGTACAAGTGTGTACAAGTTTGTACAAGGTTGTACAAGTAAGTACAAGTTTGTACAAGAATGTACAAGTGTGTACAAGGTTTTACAATTGTGTAAAAGGTTGTACAAGTGTGTACAAGGTTGTACAAGTGTGTACAAGGTTGTACAAGTGTGTACAAGCTTTTACAAGTGTGTACAAGGTTGTACAAGTGTGTACAAGGTTGTACAAGTGTGTACAAGCTTGTACAAGTGTGTACAAGGTTGTACAAGTGTGTACAAGGTTGTTCAAGTGTGTACATGTTTGTACAAGTGTGTTTAAGTTTGTACAAGGTTGTAGAAATGTGTACAAGGGTGTACAAAAGTGTTCAAGGGTGCACAAGTTTGTACAAGCTTGTACAAGTGTGTACAAGGGTGTACAGGGTTGTAGAAGGTTGTACAAGTGTGTACAAGGGTGTACAAGTATGTACAAGAATGTAAAATTTTGTACAAGTGTGTACAAGGGTGTACAAGTGTGTACAAGGTTGTAAAAGTGTGTACAAGGTTTTACAATTGTGTACAAGGTTGTACAAGTGTGTACAAGGTTGTACAAGTGTGTACGAGGTTGTACAAGTGTGTACAAGGTTGTACAAGTGTGTACAAGGTTGTACAAGTGTGTACAAGGTTGTACAAGTGTACACAAGTTTGTACAAGTGTGTACAAGTTTGTACAAGTGTGTACAAGTTTGTACAAGGTTGTACAAATGTGTACAAGGGTGTACAAAAGTGTACAAGTGTACACAAGTTTGTACAAGTGTGTACAAGTGTGTACAAGGGTGTACAGGTTTGTACAAGGTTGTACAAGTGTGTACAAGGGTGTACAAGTATGTAAAAGAATGTACAATTTTGTACAAGTGTGTACAAGTTTGTAAAAGGTTGTACAAGTGTGTCCAAGGGTGTACAAGTGTGTACAAGGTTGTACAAGTGTGTACAAGCTTGAACAAGTGTGTACAAGGTTGTACAAGTGTGTACAAGGTTGTACAAGTGTGTACAAGGTTGCACAAGTGTGTACAAGTGTGTACAATCGTGTACAAGCTTGTACAAGTGTGTACAAGGGTGTACAATCGTGTACAAGCTTGTACAAGTGTGTACAAGGGTGTACAGGTTTGTACAAGGTTGTACAAGTGTGTACAAGGTTATACAAGTGTGTACAAGGGTGTACAAGTTTGTACAAGTGTGTACAAGTTTGTAGTAGGTTGTACAAGGTTGTACAAGTGTGTACAAGGTTGTACAAGTGTATACAAGGTTGTACAAGTGTGTACAAGGTTGTACAAGTGTGTACAAGGTTGTACAAGTGTGTACAAGGTTGTACAAGTGTGTACAAGGGTTCACAAGTGTGTACAAGGGTGTACAATCGTGTACAAGCTTGTACAATCGTGTACAAGCTTGTACAAGTGTGTACAAGGGTTTACAGGTTTGTACAAGGTTGTACAAGTGTGTACAAGGGTGTACAAATGTGTACAAGGATGTAAAAGTTTATACAAGTGTGTACAAGTTTGTACAAGGTTGTTTAAGTGTGTACAATGTTTTACAATTGTGTACAAGGTTGTACAAGTGTGTACAAGGTTGTACAAGTGTGTACAAGGATGTACAAGTGTGTACAAGGTTGTACAAGTGTGTACAAGTTTGTACAAGTGTGTACAAGTTTGTACAAGGTTGTACAAATGTGTACAAGGGTGTACAAAAGTGTACAAGGGTGCACAAGTTTGTACAAGGGTGTACAAGTGTGTACAAGGGTGTACAGGTTTGTACAAGGTTGTACAAGTGTGTACAAGCTTGAACAAGTGTGTACAAGGTTGTACAAGTGTTTACAAGGTTGTACAAGTGTGTACAAGGTTGCACAAGTGTGTACAAGGTTGCACAAGTGTGTACAAGAGTGTACAATCGTGTACAAGCTTGTACAATTGTGTACAAGGGTGTAGAGGTTTGTACAAGGTTGTACAAGTGTGTACAAGGTTTTACAATTGTGTACAAGGTTGTACAAGTGTGTACAAGGTTGTACAAGTGTGTACAAGGTTGTACAAGTGTGTACAAGCTTGTACAAGTGTGTACAAGGTTGTACAAGTGTGTACATGGTTGTTCAAGTGTGTACATGTTTGTACAAGTGTGTTTAAGTTTGTACAAGGTTGTACAAATGTGTACAAGGGTGTACAAAAGTGTACAAGGGTGCACAAGTTTGTACAAGGGTGTACAATGGTGTACAGGTTTGTACTAGGTTGTACAAATGTGTACAAGGATGTACAAGTATGTACAAGAATGTACAATTTTGTACAAGTGTGTACAAGTTTGTAAAAGGTTGTACAAGTGTGTACAAGGGTGAACAAGTGTGTACAAGGTTGTACAAGTGTGTACAAGCTTGTACAAGTGTGTACAAGCTTGTACAAGTGTGTACAAGGGTGTACAAGTGTGTACAAGGTTGTACAAGTTTTTACAAGGTTGTACAAGTGTGTACAAGGTTGTACAAGTGTGTACAAGGTTGTACAAGTGTGTACAAGGTTGTACAAGTGTGTACAAGGTTGTACAAGGTTGTACAATTGTGTACAAGGTTGTACAAGTGTGTACAAGGTTGTACAAGTGTGTACAAGGTTGTACAAGTGTGTACAAGGGTGTACAAGTTTGTACAAGTGTGTACAAGGTTGTACAAGTGTGTACAAGGGTGTACAAGTTTGTACAAGTGTGTACAAGTTTGTACAATTGTGTACAAGTTTGTACAAGGTTGTACAAATGTATACAAGGGTGCACAAGTGTGTACAAGGGTGTACAATCGTGTACAAGCTTGTACAAGTGTGTACAAGGGTGTACAGGTTTGTACAAGGTTGTACAAGTGTGTACAAGGGTGTACAAATGTGTACAAGGATGTAAAAGTTTGTACAAGTGTGTACAAGTTTGTACAAGGTTGTACAAGTAAGTACAAGTTTGTACAAGAATGTACAAGTGTGTACAAGGTTTTACAATTGTGTAAAAGGTTGTACAAATGTGTACAAGGTTGTACAAGCGTGTACAAGGTTGTACAAGTGTGTACAAGGTTGTACAAGTGTGTACAAGGTTGTACAAGTGTGTACAAGTTTGTTCAAGTGTGTACAAGTTTGTACAAAGTTGTACAAATGTGTACAAGGGTGTACAAAAGTGTACAAGGGTGCACAAGTTTGTACAAGGGTGTACAAGTGTGTACAAGCTTGTACAAGTGTGTACAAGCTTGTACAAGGGTTTACAGGTTTGTACAAGGTTGTACAAGTGTGTACAAGGGTGTACAAGTATGTACAAGAATGTACAAGTTTGTACAAGTGTGTACAAGGGTGTACAAGTATGTACAGGAATGTACAAGTTTGTACAAGTGTGTACAAGGATGTACAAATGTGTACAAGGATGTAAAAGTTTGTACAAGTGTGTACAAGTTTGTACAAGGTTGTACAAGGTTGTACAAGTGTGTACAAGGTTGTACAAGTGTGTACAAGGTTGTACAAGTGTGTACAAGGTTGTACAAGTGTGTACAAGGTTGTACAAGTGTGTACAAGGGTGCACAAGTGTGTACAAGGGTGTACAATCGTGTACAAGCTTGTACAATCGTGTACATGCTTGTTTTAAGTTTGTGCAAGGGTTTACAGGTTTGTACAAGGTTGTACAAGTGTGTACAAGGGTGTACAAGTATGTACAAGGGTGTACAAGTATGTACAAGAATGTACAAGTTTGTACAAGTGTGTACAAGGTTGTACAAGTGTGTACAAGGTTGTACAAGTGTGTACAAGGTTGTACAAGTGTGTACAAGGGTGCACAAGTTTGTACAAGGGTGTACAAATGTATACAAGGATGTAAAAGTTTGTACAAGTGTGTACAAGTTTGTACAAGGTTGTACAAGTAAGTACAAGTTTGTACAAGAATGTACAAGTGTGTACAAGGTTTTACAATTGTGTAAAAGGTTGTACAAGTGTGTACAAGCTTGTACAAGTGTGTACAAGGTTGTACAAGTGTGTACAAGGTTGTACAAGTGTGTACAAGCTTGTACAAGTGTGTACAAGGTTGTACAAGTGTGTACAAGGTTTTTCAAGTGTGTACATGTTTGTACAAGTGTGTTTAAGTTTGTACAAGGTTGTACAAATGTGTACAAGGGTGTACAAAAGTGTTCAAGGGTGCACAAGTTTGTACAAGGGTGTACAAGTGTGTACAAGCTTGTACAAGTGTGTACAAGCTTGTACAAGTGTGTACAAGCTTGTACAAGTGTGTATAAGGGTGTACAAGTGTGTACAAGGTTGTACAAGTTTGTACAAGGTTTTACAATTGTGTACAAGGTTGTACAAGTGTGTACAAGGTTGTACAAGTGTGTACGAGGTTGTACAAGTGTGTACAAGGTTGTACAAGTGTGTACAAGGTTGTACAAGTGTGTACAAGGTTGTACAAGTGTACACAAGTTTGTACAAGTGTGTACAAGTTTGTACAAGTGTGTACAAGTTTTTACAAGGTTGTACAAATGTGTACAAGGGTGTACAAAAGTGTACAAGGGTGCACAAGTTTGTACAAGGGTGTACAAGTGTGTACAAGCTTGTACAAGTGTGTACAAGCTTGTACAAGTGTGTACAAGCTTGTACAAGTGTGTACAAGGGTGTACAGGTTTGTACAAGGTTGTACAAGTGTGTACAAGGGTGTACAAGTATGTACAAGAATGTACAATTTTGTACAAGTGTGTACAAGTTTGTAAAAGGTTGTACAAGTGTGTACAAGGGTGTACAAGTGTGTACAAGGTTGTACAAGTGTGTACAAGCTTGAACAAGTGTGTACAAGGTTGTACAAGTGTGTACAAGGTTGTACAAGTGTGTACAAGTTTGCACAAGTGTGTACAAGAGTGTACAATCGTGTACAAGCTTGTACAAGTGTGTACAAGGGTGTACAGGTTTGTACAAGGTTGTACAATTGTGTAAAAGGTTGTACAAGTGTGTACAAGGGTGTACAAGTTTGTACAAGTGTGTACAAGTTTGTACAAGTGTGTACATGTTTGTACAAGTTTGTACAAATGTATACAAGGGTGTACAAAAGTGTACAAGGGTGCACAAGTTTGTACAAGGGTGTACAAGTGTGTACAAGCTTGTACAAGTGTGTACAAGCTTGTACAAGTGTGTACAAGGGTGTACAGGTTTGTACAATTTTGTACAAGTGTTTACAAGGGTGTACAAGTATGTACAAGAATGTACAAGTTTGTACAAGTGTGTACAAGTTTGTAAAAGGTTGTACATGTGTGTACAAGGGTGTACAAGTGTGTACAAGGGTGCACAAGTGTGTACAAGGGTGTACAATCGTGTACAAGCTTGTACAAGTGTGTACAAGGGTGTACAGGTTTGTACAAGGTTGTACAAGTGTGTACAAGGGTGTACAAATGTATACAAGGATGTAAAAGTTTGTACAAGTGTGTACAAGTTTGTACAAGGTTGTACAAGTAAGTACAAGTTTGTACAAGAATGTACAAGTGTGTACAAGGTTTTACAATTGTGTAAAAGGTTGTACAAGTGTGTACAAGGTTGTACAAGTGTGTACAAGGTTGTACAAGTGTGTACAAGCTTTTACAAGTGTGTACAAGGTTGTACAAGTGTGTACAAGGTTGTACAAGTGTGTACAAGCTTGTACAAGTGTGTACAAGGTTGTACAAGTGTGTACAAGGTTGTTCAAGTGTGTACATGTTTGTACAAGTGTGTTTAAGTTTGTACAAGGTTGTAGAAATGTGTACAAGGGTGTACAAAAGTGTTCAAGGGTGCACAAGTTTGTACAAGCTTGTACAAGTGTGTACAAGGGTGTACAGGGTTGTAGAAGGTTGTACAAGTGTGTACAAGGGTGTACAAGTATGTACAAGAATGTAAAATTTTGTACAAGTGTGTACAAGGGTGTACAAGTGTGTACAAGGTTGTAAAAGTGTGTACAAGGTTTTACAATTGTGTACAAGGTTGTACAAGTGTGTACAAGGTTGTACAAGTGTGTACGAGGTTGTACAAGTGTGTACAAGGTTGTACAAGTGTGTACAAGGTTGTACAAGTGTGTACAAGGTTGTACAAGTGTACACAAGTTTGTACAAGTGTGTACAAGTTTGTACAAGTGTGTACAAGTTTGTACAAGGTTGTACAAATGTGTACAAGGGTGTACAAAAGTGTACAAGTGTACACAAGTTTGTACAAGTGTGTACAAGTGTGTACAAGGGTGTACAGGTTTGTACAAGGTTGTACAAGTGTGTACAAGGGTGTACAAGTATGTAAAAGAATGTACAATTTTGTACAAGTGTGTACAAGTTTGTAAAAGGTTGTACAAGTGTGTCCAAGGGTGTACAAGTGTGTACAAGGTTGTACAAGTGTGTACAAGCTTGAACAAGTGTGTACAAGGTTGTACAAGTGTGTACAAGGTTGTACAAGTGTGTACAAGGTTGCACAAGTGTGTACAAGTGTGTACAATCGTGTACAAGCTTGTACAAGTGTGTACAAGGGTGTACAATCGTGTACAAGCTTGTACAAGTGTGTACAAGGGTGTACAGGTTTGTACAAGGTTGTACAAGTGTGTACAAGGTTATACAAGTGTGTACAAGGGTGTACAAGTTTGTACAAGTGTGTACAAGTTTGTAGTAGGTTGTACAAGGTTGTACAAGTGTGTACAAGGTTGTACAAGTGTATACAAGGTTGTACAAGTGTGTACAAGGTTGTACAAGTGTGTACAAGGTTGTACAAGTGTGTACAAGGTTGTACAAGTGTGTACAAGGGTTCACAAGTGTGTACAAGGGTGTACAATCGTGTACAAGCTTGTACAATCGTGTACAAGCTTGTACAAGTGTGTACAAGGGTTTACAGGTTTGTACAAGGTTGTACAAGTGTGTACAAGGGTGTACAAATGTGTACAAGGATGTAAAAGTTTATACAAGTGTGTACAAGTTTGTACAAGGTTGTTTAAGTGTGTACAATGTTTTACAATTGTGTACAAGGTTGTACAAGTGTGTACAAGGTTGTACAAGTGTGTACAAGGATGTACAAGTGTGTACAAGGTTGTACAAGTGTGTACAAGTTTGTACAAGTGTGTACAAGTTTGTACAAGGTTGTACAAATGTGTACAAGGGTGTACAAAAGTGTACAAGGGTGCACAAGTTTGTACAAGGGTGTACAAGTGTGTACAAGGGTGTACAGGTTTGTACAAGGATGTACAAGTGTGTACAAGCTTGAACAAGTGTGTACAAGGTTGTACAAGTGTTTACAAGGTTGTACAAGTGTGTACAAGGTTGCACAAGTGTGTACAAGGTTGCACAAGTGTGTACAAGAGTGTACAATCGTGTACAAGCTTGTACAATTGTGTACAAGGGTGTAGAGGTTTGTACAAGGTTGTACAAGTGTGTACAAGGTTTTACAATTGTGTACAAGGTTGTACAAGTGTGTACAAGGTTGTACAAGTGTGTACAAGGTTGTACAAGTGTGTACAAGCTTGTACAAGTGTGTACAAGGTTGTACAAGTGTGTACATGGTTGTTCAAGTGTGTACATGTTTGTACAAGTGTGTTTAAGTTTGTACAAGGTTGTACAAATGTGTACAAGGGTGTACAAAAGTGTACAAGGGTGCACAAGTTTGTACAAGGGTGTACAATGGTGTACAGGTTTGTACTAGGTTGTACAAATGTGTACAAGGATGTACAAGTATGTACAAGAATGTACAATTTTGTACAAGTGTGTACAAGTTTGTAAAAGGTTGTACAAGTGTGTACAAGGGTGAACAAGTGTGTACAAGGTTGTACAAGTGTGTACAAGCTTGTACAAGTGTGTACAAGCTTGTACAAGTGTGTACAAGGGTGTACAAGTGTGTACAAGGTTGTACAAGTTTTTACAAGGTTGTACAAGTGTGTACAAGGTTGTACAAGTGTGTACAAGGTTGTACAAGTGTGTACAAGGTTGTACAAGTGTGTACAAGGTTGTACAAGGTTGTACAATTGTGTACAAGGTTGTACAAGTGTGTACAAGGTTGTACAAGTGTGTACAAGGTTGTACAAGTGTGTACAAGGGTGTACAAGTTTGTACAAGTGTGTACAAGGTTGTACAAGTGTGTACAAGGGTGTACAAGTTTGTACAAGTGTGTACAAGTTTGTACAATTGTGTACAAGTTTGTACAAGGTTGTACAAATGTATACAAGGGTGCACAAGTGTGTACAAGGGTGTACAATCGTGTACAAGCTTGTACAAGTGTGTACAAGGGTGTACAGGTTTGTACAAGGTTGTACAAGTGTGTACAAGGGTGTACAAATGTGTACAAGGATGTAAAAGTTTGTACAAGTGTGTACAAGTTTGTACAAGGTTGTACAAGTAAGTACAAGTTTGTACAAGAATGTACAAGTGTGTACAAGGTTTTACAATTGTGTAAAAGGTTGTACAAATGTGTACAAGGTTGTACAAGCGTGTACAAGGTTGTACAAGTGTGTACAAGGTTGTACAAGTGTGTACAAGGTTGTACAAGTGTGTACAAGTTTGTTCAAGTGTGTACAAGTTTGTACAAAGTTGTACAAATGTGTACAAGGGTGTACAAAAGTGTACAAGGGTGCACAAGTTTGTACAAGGGTGTACAAGTGTGTACAAGCTTGTACAAGTGTGTACAAGCTTGTACAAGGGTTTACAGGTTTGTACAAGGTTGTACAAGTGTGTACAAGGGTGTACAAGTATGTACAAGAATGTACAAGTTTGTACAAGTGTGTACAAGGGTGTACAAGTATGTACAGGAATGTACAAGTTTGTACAAGTGTGTACAAGGATGTACAAATGTGTACAAGGATGTAAAAGTTTGTACAAGTGTGTACAAGTTTGTACAAGGTTGTACAAGGTTGTACAAGTGTGTACAAGGTTGTACAAGTGTGTACAAGGTTGTACAAGTGTGTACAAGGTTGTACAAGTGTGTACAAGGTTGTACAAGTGTGTACAAGGGTGCACAAGTGTGTACAAGGGTGTACAATCGTGTACAAGCTTGTACAATCGTGTACATGCTTGTTTTAAGTTTGTACAAGGGTTTACAGGTTTGTACAAGGTTGTACAAGTGTGTACAAGGGTGTACAAGTATGTACAAGGGTGTACAAGTATGTACAAGAATGTACAAGTTTGTACAAGTGTGTACAAGGGTGTACAAATGTGTACAAGGAAGTAAAAGTTTGTACAAGTGTGTACAAGTTTGTACAAGGTTGTACAAGGTTGTACAAGTGTGTACAAGGTTGTACAAGTGTGTACAAGGTTGTACAAGTGTGTACAAGTTTGTACAAGTGTGTACAAGTTTGTACAAGGTTGTACAAATGTGTACAAGGGTGTACAAAAGTGTACAAGGGTGCACAAGTTTGTACAAGGGTGTACAAATGTATACAAGGATGTAAAAGTTTGTACAAGTGTGTACAAGTTTGTACAAGGTTGTACAAGTAAGTACAAGTTTGTACAAGAATGTACAAGTGTGTACAAGGTTTTACAATTGTGTAAAAGGTTGTACAAGTGTGTACAAGCTTGTACAAGTGTGTACAAGGTTGTACAAGTGTGTACAAGGTTGTACAAGTGTGTACAAGCTTGTACAAGTGTGTACAAGGTTGTACAAGTGTGTACAAGGTTTTTCAAGTGTGTACATGTTTGTACAAGTGTGTTTAAGTTTGTACAAGGTTGTACAAATGTGTACAAGGGTGTACAAAAGTGTTCAAGGGTGCACAAGTTTGTACAAGGGTGTACAAGTGTGTACAAGCTTGTACAAGTGTGTACAAGCTTGTACAAGTGTGTACAAGCTTGTACAAGTGTGTATAAGGGTGTACAGGTTTGTACAAGGTTGTACAAGTGTGTACAAGGGTGTACAAGTATGTACAAGAATGTAAAATTTTGTACAAGTGTGTACAAGGGTGTACAAGTGTGTACAAGGTTGTACAAGTTTGTACAAGGTTTTACAATTGTGTACAAGGTTGTACAAGTGTGTACAAGGTTGTACAAGTGTGTACGAGGTTGTACAAGTGTGTACAAGGTTGTACAAGTGTGTACAAGGTTGTACAAGTGTGTACAAGGTTGTACAAGTGTACACAAGTTTGTACAAGTGTGTACAAGTTTGTACAAGTGTGTACAAGTTTTTACAAGGTTGTACAAATGTGTACAAGGGTGTACAAAAGTGTACAAGGGTGCACAAGTTTGTACAAGGGTGTACAAGTGTGTACAAGCTTGTACAAGTGTGTACAAGCTTGTACAAGTGTGTACAAGCTTGTACAAGTGTGTACAAGGGTGTACAGGTTTGTACAAGGTTGTACAAGTGTGTACAAGGGTGTACAAGTATGTACAAGAATGTACAATTTTGTACAAGTGTGTACAAGTTTGTAAAAGGTTGTACAAGTGTGTACAAGGGTGTACAAGTGTGTACAAGGTTGTACAAGTGTGTACAAGCTTGAACAAGTGTGTACAAGGTTGTACAAGTGTGTACAAGGTTGTACAAGTGTGTACAAGTTTGCACAAGTGTGTAAAAGAGTGTACAATCGTGTACAAGCTTGTACAAGTGTGTACAAGGGTGTACAGGTTTGTACAAGGTTGTACAATTGTGTAAAAGGTTGTACAAGTGTGTACAAGGGTGTACAAGTTTGTACAAGTGTGTACAAGTTTGTACAAGTGTGTACATGTTTGTACAAGTTTGTACAAATGTATACAAGGGTGTACAAAAGTGTACAAGGGTGCACAAGTTTGTACAAGGGTGTACAAGTGTGTACAAGCTTGTACAAGTGTGTACAAGCTTGTACAAGTGTGTACAAGGGTGTACAGGTTTGTACAATTTTGTACAAGTGTTTACAAGGGTGTACAAGTATGTACAAGAATGTACAAGTTTGTACAAGTGTGTACAAGTTTGTAAAAGGTTGTACATGTGTGTACAAGGGTGTACAAGTGTGTACAAGGGTGCACAAGTGTGTACAAGGGTGTACAATCGTGTACAAGCTTGTACAAGTGTGTACAAGGGTGTACAGGTTTGTACAAGGTTGTACAAGTGTGTACAAGGGTGTACAAATGTATACAAGGATGTAAAAGTTTGTACAAGTGTGTACAAGTTTGTACAAGGTTGTACAAGTAAGTACAAGTTTGTACAAGAATGTACAAGTGTGTACAAGGTTTTACAATTGTGTAAAAGGTTGTACAAGTGTGTACAAGGTTGTACAAGTGTGTACAAGGTTGTACAAGTGTGTACAAGCTTGTACAAGTGTGTACAAGGTTGTACAAGTGTGTACAAGGTTGTACAAGTGTGTACAAGCTTGTACAAGTGTGTACAAGGTTGTACAAGTGTGTACAAGGTTGTTCAAGTGTGTACATGTTTGTACAAGTGTGTTTAAGTTTGTACAAGGTTGTAGAAATGTGTACAAGGGTGTACAAAAGTGTTCAAGGGTGCACAAGTTTGTACAAGCTTGTACAAGTGTGTACAAGGGTGTACAGGGTTGTAGAAGGTTGTACAAGTGTGTACAAGGGTGTACAAGTATGTACAAGAATGTAAAATTTTGTACAAGTGTGTACAAGGGTGTACAAGTGTGTACAAGGTTGTAAAAGTGTGTACAAGGTTTTACAATTGTGTACAAGGTTGTACAAGTGTGTACAAGGTTGTACAAGTGTGTACGAGGTTGTACAAGTGTGTACAAGGTTGTACAAGTGTGTACAAGGTTGTACAAGTGTGTACAAGGTTGTACAAGTGTACACAAGTTTGTACAAGTGTGTACAAGTTTGTACAAGTGTGTACAAGTTTGTACAAGGTTGTACAAATGTGTACAAGGGTGTACAAAAGTGTACAAGTGTACACAAGTTTGTACAAGTGTGTACAAGTGTGTACAAGGGTGTACAGGTTTGTACAAGGTTGTACAAGTGTGTACAAGGGTGTACAAGTATGTAAAAGAATGTACAATTTTGTACAAGTGTGTACAAGTTTGTAAAAGGTTGTACAAGTGTGTCCAAGGGTGTACAAGTGTGTACAAGGTTGTACAAGTGTGTACAAGCTTGAACAAGTGTGTACAAGGTTGTACAAGTGTGTACAAGGTTGTACAAGTGTGTACAAGGTTGCACAAGTGTGTACAAGTGTGTACAATCGTGTACAAGCTTGTACAAGTGTGTACAAGGGTGTACAATCGTGTACAAGCTTGTACAAGTGTGTACAAGGGTGTACAGGTTTGTACAAGGTTGTACAAGTGTGTACAAGGTTATACAAGTGTGTACAAGGGTGTACAAGTTTGTACAAGTGTGTACAAGTTTGTACAAGTGTGTACAAGTTTGTACAAGTTTGTACAAATGTATACAAGGGTGTACAAAAGTGTACAAGGGTGCACAAGTTTGTACAAGGGTGTACAAGTGTGTACAAGCTTGTACAAGTGTGTACAAGCTTGTACAAGTGTGTACAAGGGTGTACAGGTTTGTACAATTTTGTACAAGTGTTTACAAGGGTGTACAAGTATGTACAAGAATGTACAAGTTTGTACAAGTGTGTACAAGTTTGTAAAAGGTTGTACATGTGTGTACAAGGGTGTACAAGTGTGTACAAGGGTGCACAAGTGTGTACAAGGGTGTACAATCGTGTACAAGCTTGTACAAGTGTGTACAAGGGTGTACAGGTTTGTACAAGGTTGTACAAGTGTGTACAAGGGTGTACAAATGTATACAAGGATGTAAAAGTTTGTACAAGTGTGTACAAGTTTGTACAAGGTTGTACAAGTAAGTACAAGTTTGTACAAGAATGTACAAGTGTGTACAAGGTTTTACAATTGTGTAAAAGGTTGTACAAGTGTGTACAAGGTTGTACAAGTGTGTACAAGCTTGTACAAGTGTGTACAAGGTTGTACAAGTGTGTACAAGGTTGTACAAGTGTGTACAAGCTTGTACAAGTGTGTACAAGGTTGTACAAGTGTGTACAAGGTTGTTCAAGTGTGTACATGTTTGTACAAGTGTGTTTAAGTTTGTACAAGGTTGTACAAATGTGTACAAGGGTGTACAAAAGTGTTCAAGGGTGCACAAGTTTGTACAAGGGTGTACAAGTGTGTACAAGCTTGTACAAGTGTGTACAAGCTTGTACAAGTGTGTACAAGCTTGTACAAGTGTGTACAAGCTTGTACAAGTTTGTACAAGGGTGTACAGGTTTGTACAAGGTTGTACAAGTGTGTACAAGGGTGTACAAGTATGTACAAGAATGTAAAATTTTGTACAAGTGTGTACAAGGGTGTACAAGTGTGTACAAGGTTGTACAAGTTTGTACAAGGTTTTACAATTGTGTACAAGGTTGTACAAGTGTGTACAAGGTTGTACAAGTGTGTACGAGGTTGTACAAGTGTGTAAAAGGTTGTACAAGTGTGTACAAGGTTGTACAAGTGTGTACAAGGTTGTACAAGTGTACACAAGTTTGTACAAGTGTGTACAAGTTTGTACAAGTGTGTACAAGTTTGTACAAGGTTGTACAAATGTGTACAAGGGTGTACAAAAGTGTACAAGGGTGCACAAGTTTGTACAAGGGTGTACAAGTGTGTACAAGCTTGTACAAGTGTGTACAAGGGTGTACAGGTTTGTACAAGGTTGTACAAGTGTGTACAAGGGTGTACAAGTATGTACAAGAATGTACAATTTTGTACAAGTGTGTACAAGTTTGTAAAAGGTTGTACAAGTGTGTACAAGGGTGTACAAGTGTGTACAAGGTTGTACAAGTGTGTACAAGCTTGAACAAGTGTGTACAAGGTTGTACAAGTGTGTACAAGGTTGTACAAGTGTGTACAAGGTTGCACAAGTGTGTACAAGAGTGTACAATCGTGTACAAGCTTGTACAAGTGTGTACAAGGGTGTACAGGTTTGTACAATGTTGTACAAGTGTGTACAAGGTTGTACAAGTGTGTACAAGGGTGTACAAGTTTGTACAAGTGTGTACAAGTTTGTACAAGTGTGTTTAAGTTTGTACAAGGTTGTACAAATGTGTACAAGGGTGTACAAAAGTGTTCAAGGGTGCACAAGTTTGTACAAGGGTGTACAAGTGTGTACAAGCTTGTACAAGTGTGTACAAGCTTGTACAAGTGTGTACAAGCTTGTACAAGTGTGTACAAGGGTGTACAGGTTTGTACAAGGTTGTACAAGTGTGTACAAGGGTGTACAAGTATGTACAAGAATGTAAAATTTTGTACAAGTGTGTACAAGGGTGTACAAGTGTGTACAAGGTTGTAAAAGTGTGTACAAGGTTTTACAATTGTGTACAAGGTTGTACAAGTGTGTACAAGGTTGTACAAGTGTGTACGAGGTTGTACAAGTGTGTACAAGGTTGTACAAGTGTGTACAAGGTTGTACAAGTGTGTACAAGGTTGTACAAGTGTACACAAGTTTGTACAAGTGTGTACAAGTTTGTACAAGTGTGTACAAGTTTGTACAAGGTTGTACAAATGTGTACAAGGGTGTACAAAAGTGTACAAGTGTACACAAGTTTGTACAAGTGTGTACAAGTGTGTACAAGGGTGTACAGGTTTGTACAAGGTTGTACAAGTGTGTACAAGGGTGTACAAGTATGTAAAAGAATGTACAATTTTGTACAAGTGTGTACAAGTTTGTAAAAGGTTGTACAAGTGTGTACAAGTTTGTAAAAGGTTGTACAAGTGTGTACAAGGGTGTACAAGTGTGTACAAGGTTGTACAAGTGTGTACAAGCTTGAACAAGTGTGTACAAGGTTGTACAAGTGTGTACAAGGTTGTACAAGTGTGTACAAGGTTGCACAAGTGTGTACAAGAGTGTACAATCGTGTACAAGCTTGTACAAGTGTGTACAAGGGTGTACAGGTTTGTACAAGGTTGTACAAGTGTGTACAAGGTTGTACAAGTGTGTACAAGGGTGTACAAGTTTGTACAAGTGTGTACAAGTTTGTACAAGTGTGTACAAGTTTGTACAAGATTGTACAAATGTATACAAGGGTGTACAAAAGTGTACAAGGGTGCACAAGTTTGTACAAGGGTGTACAAGTGTGTACAAGCTTGTACAAGTGTGTACAAGGGTGTACAGGTTTGTACAATTTTGTACAAGTGTTTACAAGGGTGTACAAGTATGTACAAGAATGTACAAGTTTGTACAAGTGTGTACAAGTTTGTAAAAGGTTGTACATGTGTGTACAAGGGTGTACAAGTGTGTACAAGGGTGCACAAGTGTGTACAAGGGTGTACAATCGTGTACAAGCTTGTACAAGTGTGTACAAGGGTGTACAGGTTTGTACAAAGTTGTACAAGTGTGTACAAGGGTGTACAAATGTATACAAGGATGTAAAAGTTTGTACAAGTGTGTACAAGTTTGTACAAGGTTGTACAAGTAAGTACAAGTTTGTACAAGAATGTACAAGTGTGTACAAGGTTTTACAATTGTGTAAAAGGTTGTACAAGTGTGTACAAGGTTGTACAAGTGTGTACAAGCTTGTACAAGTGTGTACAAGGTTGTACAAGTGTGTACAAGGTTGTACAAGTGTGTACAAGGTTGTACAAGTGTGTACAAGCTTGTACAAGTGTGTACAAAGTTGTACAAGTGTGTACAAGCTTGTACAAGTGTGTACAAGCTTGTACAAGTGTGTACAAGCTTGTACAAGTGTGTACAAGCTTGTACAAGTGTGTACAAGCTTGTACAAGTGTGTACAAGCTTGTACAAGTGTGTACAAGCTTGTACAAGTGTGTACAAGGGTGTACAGGTTTGTACAAGGTTGTACAAGTGTGTACAAGGTTGTACAAGTGTGTACAAGGTTGTACAAGTGTACACAAGTTTGTACAAGTGTGTACAAGTTTGTACAAGTGTGTACAAGTTTGTACAAGTTTGTACAAATGTGTACAAGGGTGTACAAAAGTGTACAAGGGTGCCCAAGTTTGTACAAGGGTGTACAAGTGTGTACAAGGGTGTACAAGTATGTACAAGAATGTACAATTTTGTACAAGTGTGTACAAGTTTGTAAAAGGTTGTACAAGTGTGTACAAGGGTGTACAGGTTTGTACAAGGTTGTACAAGTGTGTACAAGGGTGTACAAGTATGTACAAGAATGTAAAATTTTGTACAAGTGTGTACAAGGGTGTACAAGTGTGTACAAGGTTGTACAAGTTTGTACAAGGTTTTACAATTGTGTACAAGGTTGTACAAGTGTGTACAAGGTTGTACAAGTGTGTACGAGGTTGTACAAGTGTGTAAAAGGTTGTACAAGTGTGTACAAGGTTGTACAAGTGTGTACAAGGTTGTACAAGTGTACACAAGTTTGTACAAGTGTGTACAAGTTTGTACAAGTGTGTACAAGTTTGTACAAGGTTGTACAAATGTGTACAAGGGTGTACAAAAGTGTACAAGGGTGCACAAGTTTGTACAAGGGTG